>NC_059192.1:41155088-41302588 GCF_020615455.1 Coregonus clupeaformis | reverse complement strand
ACTCCGGGTGTATCATGTCTCTGTGCCAGTAAGATGCCAGACCTCAGGTTGTTTAGACTGGCACCTGATACACCGATGTCATAATAACGCCACAACAGCCAAACCAACACCATGCCCACAAACCACAAACTGACACCAAACCAACAGTAAACCAACCAACTTGACTAACAGACCAACCATAGTTCAACTTACCCAGCCAAACTAAGCAGAGACTGACAAACTATAGCCACAGTTAAACTAACCAGTCAAACTAAGTGATCAAAACTAAACCAAACCAACACTAAACCAACACCAAAAGACTCAACTAACTAGACAATCTACTGCTGTATGCTTAAGCCTCTAAAAAATGATCTGACTTTATAGCAGAAAGAGAAAGACATTGTGTCACAACCTTTTAGGTACAAGATGTGGGGACACTTTCAACAAGTGGAAATATATCCACTCTCAAGGAGATTGATAGAACTGGGGAAGAATAGTAAAAAGGATCAAGGGATGAGATGGAAAGTGGGTTGAGGGTCAAGGCTGTGTGTGTGTGTCTGTTCTCAAAGAATATTCACTCATAATCAGGGAGCAGAGGAAAAAGGGGGGAGAGGGGGGAAACAGAGGGGTGAGAAAGTGGGGTGAAGAGTGAGGAGGACTGGTCTGTCTGCTCCAGTGATTAATAATGCTCCACTATTGGAACTAAGCTCCTTGGAAAAAGCTCCTGGGAACCACGGAACACTCAGCCACACCACTGAGCAAAATGAGGCCTCCAAGATTCAGTCCAGACAGCACAGACAGCCTTACACAGAAAAAAGGGTTATTTGCGGAGGGATAGGGTTCTACCAATAACCGTTTTCATCTGAATAACCCTTTTTGGAAGTTGAGGGTTCTTTGTAAGGCAAATGGTTCTACCTAAAACCTTTAACATCCTAAGAACCGTCTTTGGAAGAAAGGGTTATTTGATGACTCTTTGGAAGGCAAGAAGGGTTTTACATGAATCTGATAGGCTTTTTTATTGTATTTTTGTGTTTATTTTAAATAGTGTCTGAGAATTAGTGTTTACCTCAGTGTTTATCCTTTTACATCAGGAGTTTGAGTAATCTTCTAGGTGTGAGAATGTTTTAAACTGTACCTATATGGGAATATTTGTGATGTATCTGGTATTCCCTTAATCATTTTACATACAGTATACAGTACAGACAGAGTTGATATCTTTGACATGATTTCTGTCTTTCTGTGATTTTATTGAGCAGAGAGTAGGAGAACAGAAGGGAATGAGTGAACCAGCAGTGTATTGAATGGTAAACAGCAAATTGCCCGGTTTTACCAAGTACTGATATTTCAGTGTAACATGTCTAGTGTTGATTCAGGAGTTAAATTAACTTAACACTAAGTGGTGTAAAAGAACCCCAGCGTTGGTGTTAAAGAGCCACTGAACACGTCGATTGGCACGTGTTTTTCTGTTGCTCACTAGAAAAATTAGATTTCAGTCTTGGAGGTGTGTTTCCTGACCGATTCCGTGTTTGGTTAATTATATTTGTCCCCCATGAGACACTGTAGCCTATTTCACTTCCTCAAAATCCCCAGAATGAATCTAACATAACTCAAGAAATCTGTAATTCATTTTGACATTTTTGCCGAGGACGTTTTTGCAGAGGACAATTTTACATCTAACTAAGGTGTTTGGTGCAGTATTTCTCAAGTAACAAAAAATGTGCGACATGTTGTCTTATGTAAACAAAGTCAGAGCTGCTGGGCAGGTCTGTCTCACTGTCTATGCTGTAGAGAGCAATCACCGCAGCTGTTCACCCAGTGTTAATGGGCAAATGGACATTGTCAAATCAAAACCCAACCTTAATTTACCCGTTGTGATGCACGGATGTTCCAAACTCCATTGTAGACAAGACTGACTTTATTACAAAAATTATCCTATTTACACTTTGTAGTCAATTTTGACACTAGAATAACTGTTTCTGACTCATATCGATGCCACATAGGCCATTTTCAAAGGGATTCGTTGCTTTCTTAGCTCATTTTTACTCTGTGTAGAGTAAAACACTCAAAACCACGCCCGCCATTAACATATTTCCCAGCATGCTCTATTGCAGGCTGATTTTCAGAATTGCAGAATATCTGTGTTTTTGCTTGGTTGATTAATATTATGCTACACAAAGATAAAAAACAGATTTTTTTCTAAACTAATCCTATCTGTTAGTAGTTGGAATTATTGCACATGTTACTGAGATGGTTGTTCCAGTTTAGATTGTTTAGGTAGTCTCCTTAGTCATCTTCCCTACCCTGGTAGTCATTCTGAATGCAGGATGCAGGTGATTAAAAGCTCCAATTGTTGGATATCCTCACTCTGGCTGGATTCCAATAGGCAATTTGCAAGCCAGCCTGATGTGGCCTGTAAACCAGGAGTTTCCTAACACCACTGTGTTAGGATATAACTAAGCCCTCAAAGAAAGGTCTGATGATATTCTCACGGGGGACCAGTATGAAAATGTATGCACTCACTAACTGTAAGTCGCTCTGGATAAGAGCGTCTGCTAAATGACTAAAATGTAAAATGTAAATGTATAGGCCTATGTAATGTATTGTCATAAAGAGTTAATTTTTTATGCTTCTTATTATTATTTTTATATTGTGTGCATATCCTTGTATTTTTAATTTGTGTGATTGTCCTTGTCTATCAGTGTATCAGTGTTTTGTTACTTTTCATGATTTGTGTTTTTTGTGGACCCCAGGAAGAATAACTGCTGCTTCTGCAAAAGCTAATGCGGATCCAAATAAACAAATAATAAACAAATAAAGGCTACTAAGGCTGGTGGAACTGTTTATAGAGGGTTCTAGAAAGAACCCTGCAAAGATAAAAGGTTTCTTGGTAGAACCGTTTATAGAGGGTTCTGGGAAGAACCCTTCAAAGATGAATGGTTTCTTGGTAAAACCGTTTATTGAGGGTTCTAGGCATAACCCTTCATATAGGTTTCTAGATCAAAACAATTTCCAGGGGGTTCTATGAAGAACCCTTCATAGAGGATTCTATGTAGAACTTTCTGCAAAGGGTTCTACCTAGCACCAAAAAGGCTTCCCCTATGGGGACAATCCGAAGAACCCTATATGGTTCTACCTTCTTTTCTAATCAGCCAAACTGCGGCCAGACAGTTGAAACACCTCCAGATTTAGGCTTCTACCTTTGGAATTATTACTCTGAAAAGATAATAAGCAAATTAAAATATCTAGGTGTGTGTGTGTGTGTGTGTGTGTGTGTGTGTGTGTGCGAGCACGTGCGTATGTGAATGCGTGTGTATACTGTAGGTGAGCGAAAGAGGGGGGCATTGACGAATTACCAATTACTGTAAGTAAATGAAAGGGGAGAACATTTGCATAGATTATTAGCTTTAGGGAGGTTTTATAATTAGGGATCTAGAACAAAAATAGATGAATTACATTAACTACGTCCTTTTGGCATGAACTACAAAAACGGACAAATCTGACTACAAAGTTGGAAAAATCTTCACTGTATTCATAACAGAAGCATACACGCGCACTTGCACTGGACTGGCAGCATTGAAGGATCTGCTTTGAGGATGTTGTCTTTTTAGTCGCATTATCAAAGTTGTGTCAAAGCCTCCTTTCTTAGCCAAAATACAGTATTACCTGTGGTCTTCTTAAGCTCAAATTATGTTATTCTTGCTCATTGTTACCTAATTTTAACAATGCATAATAAACTAGTCATTACAGTCAATAATCAATTCATGATTGGAATTCACTAGCATTCCTCCAGAGGGCAGTGTTGTGTAAATCAAACGGAGTATTATCATTAAACATTTGTATTCAACAACGATTTGTCTGTCTAAATTCTACCGCCTTTCTTCCTGCCTGCCTGCCTGCCTGCCTGCCTGCCTGCCTGCCTGCCTGCCTGCCTGCCTGCCTGCCTGTCTGCCTGTCTGTCTGTAATTGTCCTTCATTCAGATTGTGACTGCACAGACAAACAGTGGGAAGGAAATAAAAAATTAGTGGCTCTAAAAAGACATGCACGCACACACGCACACAGCACAGTATGGCATCCAGTTCTTATTGAAACGATTTATACATAAAGATTATGTGGTTGTTAATGGATATGATTATGATTATCATCAACATCATAACCATTATAACCATCATAACCATTGCCAAAAGTATATGGACACCCCTTCAAATTACATCCTCATAGGATGCCACCTTTCCAACAAGTCAGTTCATCAAATTTCTGCCCTGCTAGAGCTGCCTCGGTCAACTGTAAGTGCTGTTATTGTGAAGTGGAAACGTCTAGGAGCAACAACGGCTCAGCCGCGAAGTGGTAGGCCACACAAGCTCACAGAACAGGACCGCCGAGTGCTGAAGCGCATAACAATCGCTTGTCCTCGGTTGCAACACTAACTACAGAGTTCCAAACTGCCTCTGGAAGCAACGTCAGCACAATAACTGTTTGTCGGGAGCGTCATGAAATGGGTTCCCATGGCCGAGCAGTCGCACACAAACCTAAGTTCACCATGTGCAATGCCGAACGTCGGCTGGAGTGGTGTAAAGCTTGCCACCATTGGACTCTGGAGCAGTGGAAATGCGTTCTCTGGAGTGATGAATCATGCTTCACCATCTGGCAGTCAGACGGACAAATCTGGGTTTGGCGGATGCCAGGAGAACGCTACCTGCCCAAATTCATAGTGCCAACTGTAAAGTTTGGTGGAGTAGGAATAATGGTCTGGGGCTGTTTTTCATGGTTTGGGCTAGGCCTTTTAGTTCCAGTGAAGGGAAATCTTAACGCTACAGCATACAATTACATTCTACATGATTCTGTGCTTCCAACCTTGTGGCAACAGTTTTGGGAAGGCCCTTTCCTGTTTCAGCATGACAATGACCCCGTGCACAAAGCAAGGTCCATACAGAAATGGTTTGTCGAGATAGGTGTGGAAGAACTTGACTGGCCTGCACAGAGCCCTGACCTCAACCCCATCGAACACCTTTGGGATTAATTGGAACGCCGACTGCGAGCCAGGCTTAATCGCCCAACATCAGTGCCCGACCTCACTAACGCTCTTGTGGCTGAATGGAAGCAACTCCCCGCAGCAATGTTCCAACATCTAGTGGAAAGCCTTCCCAGAAGAGTGGAAGCTGTTATAGCAGCAAAGGGGGGACCAACTCCATATTAATGCCCATGATTTTGGAATGAGATGTTCGACAAGCAGGTGTCCACGTGATCAATAAGGGATCATAGCTTTCACCTTTTTCAAACAAGCAGCTGTGAGCAAAGTCAGTGCAATCAGGGACAACTACATCTTGATCACAATAAGTACATTTCTTTAAACAAGTCAGTGCTAGCAGGTGAAATAAGTCAGGTGTTAGTTTAGACAAAAGACAGTGGTAGTAAAGGGGGGGTAGAAGGATTATTATTATACTATTCCAGGTATTCCTTAAAGAGGTAGGGTTTCAAGTGTCTCCGGAAGGTGGTCAGTGACTCCGCTGTCCTGGCGTCGTGGGGGAGCTTGTTCCACCATTGGGGTGCCAGAGCAAATATATTTGACTGGGCTGAGCGGGAACTGTGCTTCCGTAGAGGTAGGGGGACTAGCAGGCCAGAGGTGGATGAACGTAGTGCCCTCGTTTGGGTGTAGGGTCTGATCAGAGCCTGAAGGTAAGGAGGTGTCGTTCCCCTCACAGCTCCGTAGGCAAGCACCATGGTTTTGTAGTAGATGCAAGCTTCAACTGGAAGCCAGTGGAGTGTGCGGAGGAGCGGGGTGACGTGAGAGAACTTGGGAAATTACCACCAGGGACACCTGAAGTCAATCTTAAATGAATCATTCTGTTTATTAACAGCAAGCTGGAGAGGTCACAGTCAAACTTAGATGCATACAGTACCAGTCTGACGTGAGCTCCACCGGGGCAGTCCCGTTAGTTCTCTTATATATTGCTTACACAGACAAGTTATATTTGCGTGATTTACCTTATTCATTATTCATAATTAATTCATCATTAACGTTTGGTTCATGCATGTGACTGACCAATACCTCACGAGGCTTCTTCTCTCCAAGCTAAGACCTTGAAACTGAGTGTGAGAATGTGATTTGAAGGAGTCAGGCACAGGAGGGTAAATCACCGAATACAGAGTTTACGCTGGACACAGTTACGCTGGATAGCGTCAACAAAATACAGGCACACGGGGAACAATATCCCCGGAAATGCAAGGTACGGGTAGCTCAACCGAGCTACACTCAACTCACAAATAACAATCACCCACAAGGACAAGGGGGGCAGAGGGAACACTTATACATGTACTAATGAGGGGATATGAACCAGGTGTGTGTGATTGACGAGACAAGACAAATGGAATAATGAGATATGGAGTGGCAGTGGCTAGTAGGCCGGTGACGACGAACGCCAAAGCCTGCCCGAACTAGGAGGGGAGGCAGCCTCGGCGGAAGTCGTGACAGTACCCCCCTTGACGCGCAGCTCCAGCAGTGCGCCAACCCCGGCCTCGGGGACGGCCAGGAGGACGCGGAGCAGGGCGAGCCGGATGGCGACGGTGGAAATCCCGCAACAGGGAGGGATCGAGGATATCCCTCACCGGGACCCAGCACCGTTCTTCCGGACCGTACCCCTCCTACTCCACGAGGTACTGAAGGCCCCCCACCCGACGCCTCCAATCCAGGATGGAACGGACGGAGTACGCCGGGGCCCCCTCGATGTCCAGAGGAGGTGGAGGGACCTCCCACACCTCAGACTCCTGGAGCGGACCAGCTACCACTGGCCTGAGGAGAGACACATGAAACGAGAGGTTAATACGGTAATCGGGGGCAAGTAATAACCTATAGGTGACCTCGTTGATTCTCCTCAGGACTTTAAACGGCCCCACAAACCGCGGGCTCAGCTTCCGGCAGGGCAGGCAGAGGGGCAGATTCCGGGTCGAGAGCCAGACCCAATCACCCGGTATGAAGACCGGGGCCTCACTGCGGTGGCGGTCAGCGTTGGCCTTCTGACGACGCACGGCGCGTTGGAGGTGGACGTGGGCAGCGTCCCACGTCTCCTCCGTGCGCCGAAGCCAGTCATCCACCGCAGGAGCCTCGGTCTGGCTCTGGTGCCATGGTGCCAGAACCGGTTGGTAACCCAACACACATTGAAATGGCGTTAGGTTAGTGGAGGAGTGCCGGAGAGAGTTCTGGGCATATTCGGCCCATGGTAAGAACACCGACCACTCCCCCGGCTGGTCCTAGCAGTAGGACCGCAGGAACCTACCCACATCCTGATTTACCCATTCCACCTTAGAGAAGAAGGCACAGGGGCGGCGCTTGGGTGCCATGCCCGAGCGTTAAGATATGACAGCGCCTATCCCTACCTCGGACGCATCCACCTCCACTACAAACGGTAGTGATGGATCGGGGTGGACCAGTACCGGGGCTGAGGTGAACAGACCCCTCAGTTTCCTGAATTCCAGGTCAGCCTGCCCGAACAAGGAGGGGAGGCAGCTTCGGAGGAAGTCGTGACAGTGAGATATCCCTTTCGTTCTCAAAACAAGGTTCTGGGCGTACTGCCAAATTGCAGATACTGATAGTGAGGATTCCTCCCAGGCACGATCAATCAGTCAGTTGCATGAACACAGTCGAATTGGTTATTAGAAAAGCACAAACATAAATGTTCCTTCACAGTAGCTAGCTACTATAATGTATCTATCTGGCTGTGATGTGTTAATCTGATCCCTTCCAGAATTACAACAAAATTACAAGATGTCTGTACACTTTTGTTCCAAAAGAGTGTACATGTCCTTCCATATAAAACAGCATGAACCAGTATCATGAAAGGTAGTAGGTAACTGACCTAATGGTAAATGCTAACTCTGAAATATTGTCATGTTTAGCATGGCATGCATACACATGTATTAAAGTTATTATATTAATGCCACTTTTCCATCATTCCAAGACATGTCAATCAGCAGTAGAAACCATAACAAAGCGGGCTCCCCGCTCCTGGTATGGTGAAAAGCTGAGGGATGGGCCTGGAGAAATACCACTCTCAAATTCATAGACAGATGCAAGGACTGACCATCCATGATATCAAAATTATAGTTTTAACTATGTTTTGAGGCTGTATAGTGTTTGTTTACATTTTCTTTGTTTATAAACGTTGGAATAAAACAAGCTTGTATTTTGGGTTCTGATCAGGGTAAGACAGTTGAACTAAAGCTCATGAGGCATTTATAAGTTATATTCTTCAAGAATCAATGAATACAAATAATTGAGTCAAAAAATTGATGTTACAACTGCTGATTGCCCCTTTAAAGTCTGCACATTGGACAAACTATCTATCAATGCCAATTGGAGACTACCCCTCAGGTGGCAACTGCCTGTCTCTGCCACCTCAGAAAACGCAGTGCCTTGCCCACACAAAGGTAGTGACAAGGGAGAGGGAGGCAAAAGCACCAGTCAAGATCCAGGTGGGAAACTGCTGGCAGACCATGCCAGGGCTGCCCACAACAGAGAACAAAGAAACATAGGCCTATCTTAAAATACTTGTCTCTCACCTCCTTCCCTAAAATAAGGCATATTATGCAATCAAATGTAGCCTAAGCTATGATATTGGATAGCCTATTTGTATCAAGTATCTATTTTCATAGTGCTTATGATGGAAAGTAAAAATAGCTATCAAATGATTAATAGGCCTCAGGTAGGTGCCTGTAATGGTGTTCTATAATGACCGTATTTATTTGTCTACAGAGCCAGAGTGGCAGTTTGACAAGGGCGGCATTTTCTGAGCTAAACTGACCAAGACGCACCTCCAACAACACATAAAACCTCACATTATTCTGCCCAAAAACAATGATAACTTCTCTCACCCAGTGGCATAGGGGTATTTAGGTGAGCGCTGATGCCACCCCATGATAAGCAGTGCCCACTTTGCCAAAGGCAGGGGCGCAAAATATTTAGCTCCACCAACGCTCCAACAAATTCATTTAACATTATGTAGCCTACGGTAGAAAGAGTAGTAGCCTATGTGTTTTTTCTGTAGCCCATAGACTGGAGACCAAATGTATTACAATGTCAAGACAGACACTTTTTAAATCATTAACATATTAACAAGGAGAGAGAGTGCAAGATAGAGGCAGTCACAATGCCCAAGTGACTAAAGAGCACCATGCATGGTGCAGCTCTAGTGAGAGACCTGCGATTTTGCAAGAGGCCTGAATGTGTGCAAGCAAGCACATACAGGAATTATGTGCACACACACACACGCGTGCATACACACACATACACACACACACTGCCCTGAACAGGATCAACGATACTCCATATCTGAATCATGTTACTTGGCAACTTCCTACACCACTATGAACAGACTCTGACAGCCTCACAACTTCCTACATTACTCTGAACAGACTCTGCCAGCCTCACAACTTCCTACACTACTTTGAACAGACTCTACCAGCCTCACAACTTCCTACACTACTCTGAACAGACTCTGCCAGCCTCACAACTTCCTACACCACTCTGAACAGACTCTGCCAGCCTCACAACTTCCTACATTACTCTGAACACTCTGCCAGCCTCACAACTTCCTACATTACTCTGAACAGACTCTGCCAGCCTCACAACTTCCTACACTACTTTGAACAGACTCTGCCAGCCTCACAACTTCCTACACTACTCTGAACAGACTCTGCCAGCCTCACAACTTCCTACACCACTCTGAACAGACTCTGCCAGCCTCACAACTTCCTACATTACTCTGAACACTCTGCCAGCCTCACAACTTCCTACACTACTCTGAACAGACTCTGCCAGCCTCACAACTTCCTACACTACTCTGAACAGAATCTGCCAGCCTCACAACTTCCTACACTACTCTGAACAGACTCTGCCAGCCTCACAACTTCCTACATTACTCTGAACAGACTCTGCCAGACTCACAATTTCCTACACTACTCTGAACAGACTCTGCCAGCCTCACAACTTCCTACATTACTCTGAACAGACTCTGCCAGACTCACAACTTCCTACACCACTCTGAACAGACTCTGCCAGCCTCACAACTTCCTACACTACTCTGAACAGACTCTGCCAGCCTCACAACTTCCTACACCACTCTGAACAGACTCTGCCAGCCTCACAACTTCCTACATTACTCTGAACACTCTGCCAGCCTCACAACTTCCTACACTACTCTGAACAGACTCTGCCAGCCTCACAACTTCCTACACTACTTTGAACACTCTGCCAGACTCACAACTTCCTACACCACTCTGAACAGACTCTGCCAGCCTCACAACTTCCTACATTACTCTGAACACTCTGCCAGCCTCACAACTTCCTACACTACTCTGAACAGACTCTGCCAGCCTCACAACTTCCTACACCACTCTGAACAGACTCTGCCAGCCTCAAAATCCTACAAATCATAAAAATGAGCAATACATACACTTTTGCCAACTGACATTCAAGGAGTGGGGAGAGGAGGGAGGGAAGATGGAGGGGGAGAGGAGAAGGGAAGAGGGGTGGAGGAGAAATGAATGAGAGGTCCTTTGGCTGTGTGCCCGGGATGAGGTAAAAAGTAGAGAGAAATCAAATGAGAGAGAGAATGGGAGAGACGGAGAGAAAGTGGAAGGAGGGAGAGAGGTGGAGAGAGAGAGTGAGACGAATAGAACATCCTCTCAGAGTAATGAGTTATCAAAAGGGTTGAATATCAGCTCGCTCAGTGTGTGTATGTAGGTGTAGGTGATGTGTAAGTGTGTGTGTGTGTGTGTGTGTTATCGCGGTCCTCCAGCCCCCAGTCAGCAGAGCAACAGTGCATCAATACCACCTGTTCTCTAATTCACTGACAGAATTACAGACAGGATGCCACACAGGCACACACACACAGGCACACACACACTTTCCAAATCTGTCTGATCGGCATGAAGTAGTTACGGGTTAAATGTTGATTTGGAAAGGGAGATCACACAAGGCATCCTTTCATTCATGCACTATACCTCTACTCGAACTGACGAAAATCCTTGGGATCGAAAACTTGTCTGTTCTTTTTTTGTATACTTTATTAAGCCCAGCACCTAAGTTTTTGTGTGTATAACCACACACTTTTTTTTATACAGATATAGGATCTTAATTTGATCCCTCTTTTGTTGCTGAGATTTTCCTGCATTTCAGGAAATGCAGATGAGCTTCATTTATTATTATTTTTAATTTTTTTCACCTTTATTTAACCAGGTAAGCCAGTTGAGAACAAGTTCTCATTTACAACTGCTACCTGGCCAAGATAAAGCAATGCAGTGCGATAAAAACAACAACAACACATAGTTACATATGGGATAAACAAAATGTACAGTCAAAATAGAAAATCTATATACAGTGTGTGCAAATGTAGTAAGTTATAGAGGTAAGGCAATAAATAGGCCATAGTGCAAAATAATTACAATTTAGTATTAACACTGGAGTGATAGATGTGCAGAAGATGATGTGCAAATAGAGAAACTGGGGTGCAAATGATAACAATGTAAAATAAATAACAATGTAAATAACAATATGGGGATGAGGTAGTTGGGTGGGCTAATTTCAGATGGGCGGTGTACAGGTGCAGTGATCGGTAAGCTGCTCTGACAACTGATGCTTAAAGTTAGTGAGGGAGATAAGTGTCTCCAGCTTCAGAGATTTTTGCAGTTCGTTCCAGTCATTTGCAGCAGAGAACTGGAAGGAATGGCGGCCAAATGAGGTGTTGACTTTGGGGATGACCAGTGAGATATAGCTGCTGGAACGCATACTACGGGTGGGTGTTGCTATGGTGACCAATGATCTAAGATAAGGCGGGGATTTGCCTAGAAGTGATTTATAGATGACCTGCAGCCAGTGGGTTTGGCGACGAATATGTAGTGAGGGCCAGCCAACGAGAGCGTACAGGTCACAATGGTGGGTAGTATATGGGGCTTTGGTGACAAAACGGATGGCACTGTGATAGACTACATCCAATTTGCTGAGTGGAGTGTTGGAAGCTATTTTGTAAATGACATCGCCGAAGTCAAGGATCGGTACGATAGTCAGTTTTACGAGGGCATGTTTAGCAGCATGAGTGAAGGAGGCTTTGTTGCGAAATAGGAAGCCAATTCTAGATTTAACTTTGGATTGGAGATGCTTAATGTGATTGACATAAATTCTCTGAAAACACGCAAAAACATATGGTTATATTAACAATATTGCACTTTCCATGTAGCCTAATTTTGGCCAGCTAATAGCCTAACCACCGATCAAGCAACATTATGTTACAGCCTTATTCTAAAATGGATTAAAGAAAAAAAAATGTCCTCATCAATCTACACACAATACCCAATAATGACAAAGCGAAAACAGGTTTTTAGACATTTTTGCAAATGTATTAAAAATAAAAAACTTAAATACCTTATTTACATAAGGATTCAGACCCTTTGCTATGAGACTCGAAATTGAGCTCAGGTGCATCGTGTTTCCATTGATCATCCTTGAGATGTTTCTACAACTTGATTGGAGTCCACCTGTAGTAAATTCAATTGATTGGACATGATTTGGAAAGGCACATACCTGTCTATGTAAGGTCCCACAGTTCAAATCAAATCAAATCAAATTTTATTTGTCACATACACGTGTTTAGCAGATGTTATTGCAGGTGTAGCGAAATGTTTGTGCTTCTAGATCCGACAGTGCAGTAATACCGTATCTAACAAGTAATTTCTAACAATTTCACAACATATACCCAATACACACAAATCTAAGTAAGGAATGAATTAAGAATATATACATATATGGACGAGTGATGTCAGAGCGGCATGGATTAAGATACAGTATATATAGAATACAGTATATACAGTACATATGATATGAGTAATGCAAGATATGTAAACATTATTAAAGTGACTAAGATACTGTAGAATAGTATAGAATACAGTATATACATATGAGATGAGTAATGCATGATATGTAAACATTATTAAAATGGCTAGTGTTCCATTTCTTAAAGTGGCCAGTGATTTCTAGTCTATGTCTATAGGCAGCAGCCTCTAATGTGCTAAAGATGGCTATTTAACAGTCTGCTGGCCTTGAGATAGAAGCTGTTTTTCATTCTCTTGGTCCCAGCTTTGATGCACCTGTACTGATCTCGCCTTCTGGATGATGGCAGGGTGAACAGGCAGTGGCTCGGGTGGTTGATGTCCTTGATGATCTTTTTGGCCTTCCTGTGACATCGGGTGCTGTAGGTGTCCTGGAGGGCGTGTAGTTTGCCCCTGGTAATGCGTTGTGCAGACTGCACCACCCTCTGGAGAGCCTTGCGGTTGCGGGCGGTGCAGTTGCCGTACGAGGCGGTGATACAGCCCGACAGGATGCTCTCAATTGTGCATCTGTAAAAGTTTGTGAGGTGCCAAGCCACATTTCTTTAGCCTCCTGAGGTTGAAGAGGCTCTGTTGCGCCTTCTTCACCACACCGTCAGTGTGGGTGGTCCATTTCAGTTTGTCGGTGATGTGTACGTCAAGGAACTTGAAGCTTTCCACCTTATCCACTGCGGTCCCGTCGATGTGGATAGGGGGGGTGCACCCTCTGCTGTTTCTTAAAGTCCCCGATCATCTCCTTTGTTTTGTTGACATTGAGTGAGAGGTTATTTTCCTGGCACCACAGTCCCAGAGCCCTCAACTCCTCCCTGTAGGCTGTCTCGTCATTGTTGGTAATCAAGCCTACTACTATTGTGTCATCTGCAAACATGATGATTGAGTTGAAGGCGTGCTTGGCCACGCAGTCAAGGGTGAACAGGGAGTACAGGAGTGGGCTGAGCACACACCCTTGTGGGGCCCTAGTGTTTAGGATCAGCGAAGTGGAGTGTTGTTTCCTACTTTCACCACCTGGGGGCGGCCCGTCAGGAAGTCCAGGACCCAGTTGCACAGGGCGGGGTTCAGACCCAGACCTTGAGCTTAATGAAGAGCTTGGAGGGTACTATGGTGTTGAATGCTGAGCTATGGTCAATGAACAGCATTTTTACATATGTATTCCTCTTGTCCAGATGGGATAGGGCAGTGTGCATGTCAAAGCAAAAACCAAGCCATGAGGTCGAAGGAATTGTCCGTAGAGCTCCGAGACAGGACTGTGTCGAAGCACAGACCTGGGGGAGTGTACCAAAACATTTCTGCAGCATTGAAGGTCCCCAAGAACCCAGTGGCCTCCATCATTCTTAAATGGAAGAAGTTTGGAACCACCAAGACTCTTCCTAGAGC
This sequence comes from Coregonus clupeaformis, assembly GCF_020615455.1. NCBI lineage: Eukaryota > Metazoa > Chordata > Actinopteri > Salmoniformes > Salmonidae > Coregonus > Coregonus clupeaformis. The sequence continues at coordinate 41,288,361 of NC_059192.1, read as the reverse complement.
TGACCGTTCAGCCAAACTGAGCAATCGGGTGAGAAGGTCCTTGGTCAGGGAGGTGACCAAGAACCCGAAGGTCACTCTGACAGAGCTCTAGAGTTCCTCTGTGGAGATGGGAGAACCTTCCAGAAGGACAACCATCTCTGCAGCACTCCACCAATCAGGCCTTTATGGTAGAGTGGCCAGACAGAAGCCACTCCTCAGTAAAAGTCATCCTCAGTATAAGGCACATGACAGCCTGCTTGGAGTTTGTCAAAAGGCACCTAAAGGACTCTCAGACCATGAGAAACAAGATTCTCTGGTCTGATGAAACCAAGATTGAACTCTTTGGCCTGAATGCCAAGCGTCACGTCTGGAGGAAACCTGGCACCATCCCTACGGTGAAGCATGCCCTTGGCAGCATCATGCTGTAGGGATGTTTTTCAGCGGCAGGGGCTGGGAGACTAGTCAGGATTGAGGGAAAGATGAACGGAGCGAGATCCTTGATGAAAACCTGCTCCAGAGCTCTCAGGACCTCAGACTGGGGCGAAGGTTCACCTTCCAACAGGACAACGACCATAAGCACACATCCAAGACAACGCAGGAGTGGCTTCGGGACAAGTCTCTGAATGTCCTTGAGCGGCCCAGCCAGAGCCCGGACCAGATATAATTTGCATTGTTAAGGCAATCAATCAGAGCCCCCCCATGTAATGTAATGCAAAAGAGACAAAACAAAAGAGACCCTTTCTGTCCCTATAGAATAGATGGCTGTAAATGCACCTCAGACTCCCACAATAGGCGGTGCTGCTATTGAACAGCCATTACTGAGATTGAGATGGGAGTGTAAATGGCCTGTACTTACCACTAAGCAATTTACCAGCACTTACTGAATATATATCTCTCTCCTCCCCATCCACTTTCTCTCACTCCATTCCTCCTTATCTCCCTCATCCATGCTTTCTCCCCTGCTCCTGCTCTCTCTCCCCATTCCTCCATTCCCTTTTTCCTCCATTCTCACCCTCACTCTCCCTCATTGATCCTCTCTCCCTACCATCTTTATTTTGTCCTAACAAGGATATCCCAATCAGGATTGAAATAGTGTCCTTGTCTGCATCTACCATGGTGGGCAATTCAACATTCATTGTTTTATTTTTAAATCATAAAATGCTGACTTATCATGACCAAAACCCTGCAAACTTCCCCTTATTTACATTTTATTTAAAAAAAATGTATAAGCTGAGAGATGACAGAATGCATCATTGGTCGTGTATAAAAAAAGAGAATGTAACTCCTAACTCCCGAGTGGCGCAGTGGTCTAAGGCACTGCATCGCAGTGCTAGCTAAACACTCGGGTTTCACTTCCTATAAAACACAGCTGCTGAGATGAAATCTTTATCTTCTAATTAAAATATAATATCACATTATACTTCCATAAACCATAAATAGTCAGACTATCGAGATGAAAACTTACAGTAGATGTGAGGCCATAATGTACCTAGTTGACTCTGAATCAGATTCCCTTTTCTACCTTAGGGTTTTTAGGCTAGAGTACTTGAAAGTTTATACATGTGGTCCCTAAAGAGACACCTATGAAGTCGTAGCTCTTTGGTCTCAGGTAAAACAATAGCAATAGGTAGCGTTCATACTTTGTTGTCTTTGCTGATGACACCGCCCAGGTATGTGAAATCCTCAATGCAACCTCCAGATTTACGATCCCCCATTTCAAACTTCTAAACAGACAAATACAAATCCCCATGTTGAACCAAATACATGTCAACACGTCCTGTCACCCGTCAGTCAATTCCTTGGCGATATTGGAGCGTGATTTACGCATGCACTCACTAACTGTAAGTCGCTCTGGATAAGAGCGTCTGCTAAATGACTAAAATGTAAATGTAAAATGTACCAATCGAAGCTTACTATAGATTCCAGCCCCTACTGGATTGGCTGTTGATACCTAGCACTACCTAGCATGCTACTAGGTGGCATGGAGAGGATCTGTGTCTGTACCACGTGCTCTCACTACTGGTGTCCTCCAGGGCTCGGTTCTAGGCCCTCTCCTCTTTTCTCTTTACACCAAGTCACTTGGCTCTGTCATATCCTCACATTGTATCTCCTATCATTGCTATGCAGATGACACTCATCTTCTCTTCTCCTTCCCCCCTTCTGACACCCAGGTGGCGACATGCATCTCTGCGTGCCTGGCAGACATCTGAGCTTGGATGTCGGCCAAGCTCAACCTTGACAAAACGCCTTCCTCCCGGGAAAGTCCTGTCCGCTCCAAGGCCTCTCCATCATGGTTGACAACTCCATGATGTCCCCCTCCCAGAGTGCAAAGCAGAGGAGGCTGGTGGGAGGAGTTATAGGAGGACAGTCTCATTGTAATGGCTGGAATGGGATAAATGGAATGGAGTCAAACATGTGGTTTTGATATATTTGATACCGTTGCATTGATTCCATTCCAACCATTACAATAATCCCGTCCTCCTATAGTTCCTCCCATCAGCCTCCACTGGTGAAAATAACCTTGGCGTGACCCTGAACAACACCTTGTTGTTCTCTGCAAACATAAAAGCAGTGACTCGCTCCTGCAGGTTTATGCTCTACAACATCCGTAGAGTACGACCTTTCCTCACACAGGAAGCGGCACAGGTCCTAATCCAGGCACTTGTCATCTCCCGTCTAGACTACTGCAACTCTCTGTTGGCTGGGCTCCCCGCTTGTGCCATCAAACCCCTGTAACATCCAAAATGCCGTAGCTCGCCTGGTGTTCAATCTTCCTAAGTTCTCTCATGTCTCCCTGCTCCTCTGCACACCCCACTGGCTTCCAGTCTAAGCTCGCATCATCTTCAAGACCCTGGTGTTTGCCTACAGAGCAGCAAGGGGAACTGCACCACCTTACCTTCAGGCTATGCTCAAACCCTACATCCCAACCCGAGCACTCCGTTACGCCAACTCTGGTCTCTTGGCCCTCCCAACCCTACGGGAGGGCAGATCCCGCTTAGCCCAGTCCAAGCTCTTCTCTGTCCTGGCACCCCAATGGTTTAACAAGCTTCCACCTAAGGTCAGGACAGCAGAGTCCCTGCCCACCTTTCAAAAATGTCTGAAACCCTACCTCTTCGAAGAGTATTTTAACTCTCACGGTGTCCCCGAATTAATACATCTTTCAAATTCTGTGCACTTTATTTAATAATTTATTTAACAATAGTTTTGCTTGCTTGTCAATTGGCTGGAAGTTGGAAAACAATTGTGTTAGATAAGGAACTGGCTCAAGTGGGCGGGGCAACATAAGGTGAATAGGCACAAAAGAGTCCTTCTAGCACAGAGTTTCTAAACCCAGAGGCGCAACATCGCAAGACTTCCGGGTACGCTTGCCAAACAGACCAAGCCTGTTTTAGGTTTGAGAAGTCAAGGAGAGAAGTGAAAAATTCTTCCTTAGTTGTTATTTTTCTTGAGATCTAAAGACACAACCTAGATTTGAGGCAATGTCTTAAGTAGTTGAATGTGATTACTCCGACCTCGTGAAAGTGACAAACTGAAACGTAAAAATTTTCCTCACAAACTATTTTATATTGAAGGAGTTCCTTTGATTTGATGGCTTGCACATGTGCAGTTTGGCACGAGACGACCGTTATACCTGATGACGTGTTTCTGCACATGAGCTTAGCTTGCCAACTACAAGTGTGATCAGGGATTTCTATTGGAGAAGCAGTTTCTGCCTATCTTCATACTGTACTGTCTTTGCTTCTGTTATATTTTACAGCATATTTTAAGCTGCAATTTCTCAACAAACTGAAAATAGCTGTTATTTTGATAGGGTCATTAAGGTCATCAAAGACAAAATATTAAGACAATATTAGGGTGCCATTCATCTTTATGACAAATTCATTCATGTTTTCTGTATGTTCTCTCTTAATCTTTCGATTTCTCTTTCAGTCTGTCAAACCTGACCTGCAGGAATGTAGTTGGTTCTAGCTGAACTTGTTCTGATTCTTGTTCAAACCAACATGTGGGCTTAAGCTAAAGCTAAAGCCAAAATGGTAGTCAAAGAAGCCAAAATGCCAAGTTCCCTGTAGTAGCCACTCAAGGTTAATATCTAGACTTTCTAGACTTTGCAACATTTTATACTGATAATATGGTGTGAGTAAATCTAATTAAAAATAAATACAAATTGTATCAAATTTGATTAAATACAATTATTTCAGAAATAATAATAACACATACATCCCCTCCCCCCCTCCCCCTCCCCCACCCCGTCCATTACCTTCCTCTCCTACAACTTCGAAGAGTCCAAATTGCTCCAGGACTTTGAAGAACAGTCCCATCACCACAAGGAGAGCTATCATCTCCAGCCCATCCAGACTCAACATCCTGGGGACACGATATCATTGAACCAGGCCCAGCCAAACCCAGTCCCTTGTGCCAGATTAGACCTATATCCTGTGCCTCTTTCCCCAAACAGAGCAGTCCCTCTGCCTGTACCAGAAGAACAAAGCTGGGCCAACCAGATTCAAGGTGGGTACACCCAATTGAACCCAAGTAGTCACCAAGTATCCACAAAAAAGTCCCACTATTCCATAATCTCCTGCAGCAACAGTTGAGAGAGCTGGTTAGATTACCCTGGTCCCTCCTCCAGAACCCCTCCTCTCCTCAGCGCTCGCTCCCCTCCCCGCTCTCCCCATCCTGGGCTCAGATGGCCCCTCTGCCCCCCCCCCCCTCCTCCCCGGAGCTAGAAATAGATGTCCATACAGCCCCAATACTGGATCAGTCCTGGACTACCATCCGGTAAAGATTCCCCCTGCCTCCTCCAACATCACAGGGAAAGTCAAACTCTTCTCCTCTACTCGCTTCCCTTCTTCTTTTCCTTTCTGCTCTCTTTCCTGTCCTCCTGTTTGAGTAAAATAATCAGGGAAGAGTGCTGTCTGCTAGTCCTTTGGCTGTGGTTGTGTGTGTGTGAAGGAGAGATATAGTGACTGACTGAGGTAGATGTGGGAGACAACAAGAGGGAGAGGCAGGGAAGGGGGAGAGAGAGTGAAGGGGAGGCGGGAGGGTAAGAGAGAGAGACAGAGGCAGCGTAAAGGGAGATGGTGAGAAAGACAGCGGGAGAAAAAGAGAGAGAGAGAGACAGGGAGGAGAGGGAGGTATGACCAGTGATATTACCTTCATTGATTTGCCTAATGTAGTTTCCAAGGTAACTGGCTGAAAATGTTTGGAAGAACCAAACTCGACAACAGGCATGACAACAGAGACAACAGCTTTTAAAGAAATAACTATTTCACTACTACAGAAATAACTGTTTAACTTTTTTAATAAACGTCTAATTAGATGTTTTGGCAGTCTCAATACACACTCTTGCAGTATGCAGTAAACCTCTACCGACATAATTAATGCAATATTTCATTATCTAGGTTACGTAAACACCAACACAAATTCCCTTCAGTAGTAGCTTCAGGAGAAACAGCAACAGATGCATCTTAGCAGAGAGTGGGTGGAGACAACAGTTAGATGGAGGAACACTGGTCAAATTGAATGGCTTAGACTGATGTTTAATCAAAACAATGAATCACAAAGATGGACCCAATCACAGGAAGGTAGAGACAGATCAAAACCCAATTCATTTAAAACCAGAGTACTGTTTCACTACACGACAGGGGGAAAGAGGAATGGAGTGAGACAAATAGAGTGCATGAGAGCAGAGAAATGTTAAAGCAAGACAAGAAGAGAGAAAGAGAGAGATGAGAGGGTCACTCATCCCCACTTGTGAGTGTAACTCTAGCTTATTAATTTCCGTATTCTCTCCTAAACCAGGGTTTCCCAAACTCGGTCCTGATGCCCCACATTGGTGCACGTTTTGGTTTTTGCACTAGCACTACACATCAGAGCTCTTCTCCCATGCTTTGTGAATACAGAAAGCATCCATGGCTGGTCAACTCAAATAAAATAAATAAATAAAATAACAAATATATATATACAGTCCCTTCGTAAAGTATTCAGACCTCTTTACTTTTTCCACATTTTGGTAAGTTACAGCTTTATTCTAAAATGGATTGAATAAAACAATTCCTCATCAATCTACACACAATACCCCAAGTTTATATTTTTAAATACCCGATTTACATAAGTATTCAGACCCTTAGCTATGAAACTCGAAATTGAGCTCAGGTGCATCCTATTTCCATTGATCATCCTTGAGATGTTTCTACAACTTGATTGGAGTCCACCTGTGGTAAATTCAATTGATTGGACATGTTTTGGAAAGGCAAACACCTGTCTATATAAGGTCCCATAGTTGACAGTGCATGTCAGAGCAAAAACCAAGCCATGAGGTCGAAGGAAATGTCCGTAGAGCTCCGAGACAGGATTGTGTTGAGGCACAGATCTGGGGAATAGTACAAAAAAAATTCTGCAGCATTGAAGGTCCCCAAGAACATAGTGGCCTCCATCATTATTAAATGTGACTAATTTCAGGAAACTAGGCGTATGTCGTGCGTCACTACATCACAGGAGAGCCATTTGACCGTTACTTTTCTTTTTTTGGCAGAAATGCCTTCTGGAACATGTGAACTTTCATGTGCCTTAATAACAAACCTGTATGCCATCTGTATGCCATCCCGCTAGCCATGATTGGCTGAGATAATGGATGGGCTGGAAATGCAGAGAGATGACATGAGTTGGTGAGTATGTGCAGGTAATCCTTTCTAACAGGCTTTTTAAAAAGACATCACGTAGTAGAACTGCCAAGGTGTTGCTCTCCACTTTCTGGAGGGCCGACTTTTAAATGATAGCTAAGGAGATGGAGAAATGTCTGGCGTTTGATTGCAAATATGCAGACGGAGTCGAAAAGAGAACACATAGAAGGATGTTGTATAAAACACCTGGCAACCATGGCATCTGTGACAGAGATGGAGAAGCGTCCATCCATGTATACGGTAAGATAGTCTAGCTAGCTACATTTTCAGATATTACACGTTTCTAATTTTGTCAGAAAGTCATTTTCATTTCAAGTTAATGTTACTACCCTGCATGAATCAGCAGGTAGCTAACCAACCAGATTCAATGTTAGCTAGCTAGCTAACATTAGGCTATAACTAGCAATGCAAATGGCTCTGAGATGCAAATAATATTACTACACAGATCAAACACGTAATGTTAGCTAGCTAGCTAACGTTAGCTGGCTGGCTCGCTAGCTAACATTACGTGTTTGATCTGTGTAGTAATATTATTTGCATCTCAGAGCCATTTGCATTGCTAGTATCGTATCTGAAGATTATGCCTTTGTTAAATGTTTTTCATGAAGAAATGGAATGTTGTTTGTGTTAGTATCAAGAGGGAATGTTTTGGGTGTGACGTCACATACAACAGACCGGAAGTGTCTTGTAGACAGGGGAGACTGGGGATTGGCCAGAAGAGGGAGCTTCATTGTTTATAAATAGGGGGGTTAAACGAAGAAGAAAGTGAGAACGAGCAGCCATTCTGAGGCGTCATTCTCCGGGTGTCATGTCACCTGTCATTTATGCTGTAACCTCGTGATTTTAATAAAAGCCTCTAACACGATGCAGCATAGACGGACTCTTTGTTGACAGCAATAATGGCCACCATTCACCCGATACGACATAATGGCGCCCAACGTGGGGCTGGGTTTGCGTCTCTTCCTTGTTTCAGTCAACCGCCAGGCTAACTCGCTTTGAAGCATGGCCAAAAAGGGTGAGTTTTCTTACCGCTTCGGAGTTTGTTAGATTTGATACGACTTGTGTACACTGGAGAGATGTACCATACGACCTTGCCTCGGGTGGCGTTGTTGCTGTTGACTAGAGTCTGTTAAAATAGATTCCATTGGTAACGGTTGGCAATGGGAAATTTGGAGCATTAAAATAGATTCCATTGGTAACGGGTGGCAATGAGAAATTTAGAGAAAAACGGTAGGACATTTATATTCCATTGGTAACGGGTGGCAATGAGAAATTTAGGGGAAAAAACGGGAGACATTTATATTCCATTGGTAATGATAGGCAATGAGACATTTATATTCCATTGGTAACGATAGGCAATGAGACATTTATATTCCATTGGTAACGATAGGCAATGAGACATTTATATTCCATTGGTAACGATAGGCAATGAGAAATTTATGTTTAAAGGGGTTAAGGGGATGTGCGCAGGATATGTCTTTGTGTAGTAGGCCGCAGTTACCTCGTGGCTAAGGCTAATGCTAAATGCTAAATGTGTGTTGTGTCACATTGTACCTCGTGGCTAAGGCTAATGCTGAATGCTAATTGTGTTGTGTGCTACATGCTAATGTATCCTTAGAGACGCCATTGCGATGGATTAAAGTCTCTTAAACTTGTCACTGTCTGTAAGTCAGGTTATATGTTTTGTGAGCGCTGTTAAATGTTGTTTGACTAGGAGGGGGAAACGAGAGGTAAAGCGGGACTGTTATTCTGTCTGTTTGGGGAGAGAATGTCACTTCCACGGTGAAAAAATGTTTTTGAATGGCTGTGCGCATGTGCATGATTTTGCGACACTACACTACAGAAAGGGGGAGTTTATGACACGAGATTAGGACACGTTTTGGTTTACGGCACTAAAACTACGACATGCGGTTGTGTGTTAAGACTACAAAACAAAATGGTTGGTAAAGGTCATAGGTCCCATCTGGGGGCTGCAGGGAGACGGAGAAACACACAGACAAAGAGGAGAGATTTTAACACGAGTATTCTAGTTTAAACTGCGGTTGGTTAAAGATGAAACTTGTTGTGTGACCTATTGAATTGATAAATTAAATATATGTTGGCGAAGTATAATGAATTAAATAATTAAATGACGGATTAAAATAAAATAAAAATGTTTTTGAGCGATCTATTTAGTTCTGAGTTTAGTCAGAGTGAATAATGTAGAACGAACGAATATTGGATGGTTATGGGAATATCAGATTGTGATGATTATATGATGACTTTGGATAAGCATGAACATAAGGTTAGAGATGACAAATATAAGGTTACTTTTTAATATACCAGGTAGTAAGAAGAGCAGGACTTTGATGGTTAAACGATTAGCTTTTGACTGACAATGTGACTATGGGGATTTTTGAGATATTTGGAGGGTTTGTGGTGATAAAGCATATATATTCTTACATTATGGATGGAAAGGATTTTGTTACATGTCAACGTTGAAGCTTCCATATGAGGTTTTACCAATATAAGAGGGGTAGCACCGAACACAGATCAATCTGAAACTAGAGTTCAAAATAGGATGAAAAGGGACTTTATTCATGGTATGGTGTAACATTTGGGAAGATCCTATTGATAAATATTAGTTATACTTTGAGTCCAGATAGTTCAGATAATATCACTGGGGTTATAGATGCATTGAAGGAAATAAGGGATGCATTTGGAAGACTTGGTTGCAAGATCAGTTAGGCCAGTAGGGGCAGTAATGGGTCAGATTTTAGTTTCAGCTTTGATAACACTGTGTGATGTTTGTAATATGTTACTAACTTTTGAGAAAGCTATGATATTGAGATATGTTGGAGAGTGATGCCTGGAGACAACACTCAGATGCCGGTGGTGACTGTTCCTGATCTGGACAAGTGGAACTGATGGATAAATATCATTTTTGATTATTGGATCATTTTTCAATTTTTTTTTTCAATATTAGGGTGATGTTGGTATGATTTATGAATCAAAGGGGGGGAATAGGTTTATGTGATTCATACATCATTTATATATCATTTCTATATTCTTAGTTGATATTGATGTTCAATTTGAAAGTGTTTTTTTGGAAAAGATACTGTTTGGTTTCTTTTCTTTTCTTCCAGAAGCATTTGGGGGAACATATGGAGATTGAAATACTCAAACAAGGACAATATGAAGGGACAATATGACTGGAGGAGATGAAACAAGGAGGGTGTGGCCGATTCCATCATCAACAGTCCATTGGAAGATGAGACTACGGGGAGATGAAGTGTAGTGGACTACATTCCAGTGTCTGCAATGAAATATAGACATGTGTAATACATAATTTGTGTAATAGCCTCAGGGATTAATTTTTGTAGAATGATGTTTGATGTTATTGAATACATGTGAGGATCTTAGATGTTTTTGTTTATTTCGTGAATGTTTAGGGACAGAGAGGCTAGGAAGGGAGAGTTTCACTGTACGGTCCAATGGGTTGACCAGCCTTACAGTGGATATTTATTGGATAGGATTTTGTTTGCAGGGGCTTACATATGTATTTAATTTCTTCATAGTTTCAAATGCATTTACATTGTTTATGAGGTTATCTGGAGTACCGAGGTGGTTGCCTGGGGCAGAGGGACCGTGAGAGAATTTTGCTGTCTTGATTGATGGATGGATATCTGAAAAGATGGCTGCCGGACAGTTTTTCGCTCTTACACTCCATAGAGATTTGTTCATATTTCATAGTAATGTATTCACACTTCATAAACAGTTATTTCATAGAAAGGTATTTACACTCTAGAGGAGAATGTTTTTGGTTTAATGTTAAAGATACTCAATAAGATAAATTGTTACTAGTCATAATCCTATTCTGTTTGTTTTCGAGACGTTTAGTTCGTCTCGAAGGGGGGAATATCGTATCTGAAGATTATGCCTTTGTTAAATGTTTTTCATGAAGAAATGGAATGTTGTTTGTGTTAGTATCAAGAGGGAATGTTTTGGGTGTGACGTCACATACAACAGACCGGAAGTGTCTTGTAGACAGGGGAGACTGGGGATTGGCCAGAAGAGGGAGCTTCATTGTTTATAAATAGGGGGGTTAAACGAAGAAAAAAGTGAGAACGAGCAGCCATTCTGAGGCGTCATTCTCCGGGTGTCATGTCACCTGTCATTTATGCTGTAACCTCGTGATTTTAATAAAAGCCTCTAACACGATGCAGCATAGACGGACTCTTTGTTGACAGCAATAATGGCCACCATTCACCCGATACGACACTAGTTATAGCCTAATGTTAGCTAGCTAGCTAACATTGAATCTGGTTGGTTAGCTACCTGCTGATTCATGCAGGGAAGTAACATTATGAGTTGGGATTATGGTTAATTGTTTAGCTAGCTAGCTAGCTACATGTCTAAACAAAATAATCCACTATGCAAGCAAAATACTCCACTATGCAGGTAACCATTTCAATAGAATGTCCATGATATCACTGCGACAACTGTCGATATTCGTGGCTGGTATATTCGCTCTGGCTATCGATTTCAGAGCACTCGTCTGAGTGTGCCAGAGCATAGAATAACTGACAAATTTACAAACGCTCAACACCCGTTGAATATGGGCGGTGTCAGTAAACATGAATTACATTGTTGCCAGCAGCACAGTTGCAGTCACCAACACTCTGGATAACATAAAAACAGCCTAACCAGCTCTGCTACGGCGAGTAAAATGGTCAGAGTGAGCTGTTCCCTCAATTGTGTCTGGAAGTAGCTAGCAAGCTAACCAACGTTAGCTTGGGTGCTTGACTGCTGTTGTTAGGTCAGAACGCTCGGATCAACCCTACTCCACGGCCAGAGCGTCCAGTGTGCCGATTTCTCCTCTTTCGACTCCTTCGACAAGGGTTGTAGTTGCGAATCTGCCTCCGTTTATTACGGATGATCAAATCCGGAAAGAGCTGAGTCGTTTTGGTACGTTTTCTAGCGGTTTTTGTGTACTGTCGGCAGGTTTTCAAGCAGACAGCGTCAAGCATGTTGTTTAGTTCCGGAGGCAAGTGTTCAAGTTTCTGAACAACAATGAGCAACAGTTAAATGTGCATTTTAAAGTGAGGCATGGGGAGGGGCTCTACGCCGGGTTTTCCAGCACAGATAGTCTGCAGTGTTTTGAGTATGGGGATTTGGATGCCCACATAAAGGCCGTAGACAAGGTGAGGGTACAAGCGCCAATGGGGGAAATCGAGGTCAACGTGCAGGGGGCCATGAGACGCAGGCAGCAGAGTCTGGGCTTAGTCATGTTATAGATGGTGGTGTAGATGAGGCTGGGTCTAGTCATGCTGTAGATGGTGGCGTAGCTGAGGCTGGGTCTAGTCATGCTATGGATGGTGGTGTAGCTGAGACTGGGTCTAGTCATGTTATGGATGGTGGTGTAGATGAGGCTGGGCCTAGTCAGGCTATGCTAGTGGATGAGGAGATTATAGTGGAGAAGGGTAAGCGACTAGGGGGGGTGGAGGAGGGTATCATGCAGAAGAGGAAAAAGGGGGAGAAGAAAGGAGGTGGGAGGGGAGAGGCTGGTGTGGTCAAAGGCACCAAGGAACCTTTGCCTGGTGCTGGGGGGGAGGCCCCGACCAGAGAGAAAGGGCAGGTGGGCATGATGGGAGATAGAGATGAGGAGGAGGAAGGTGAGTCTGAGGAAGAGGACGATGAGGAGGCTTTCTTTTCAGACTCCTCCTCAATGGGTCCAGAGCTGACAGCCAGTCAGGCAGAGGGATCAAAGTACACGGTGAGGGAACTGTCAAGGTTCCTGAATGAGACTAAAGGGATAAAGAAGGTTAATCTTGAAGCTTTTTTTTGTGATCCGGGAAAGTTTTGTAAGATCAGTACAACACCCTCTGAAAAATGAGGGGCATGGTGTCCTCTCACCCAGGATACGTTTTAGGTTGAGGAAGTGGGTCACAACCGTGCGTAAAGGTCTACCTTCAGACACTGTTTAAATGAATAGGTTTTTTTCTGGCACTGGGGCTTTTTGAGCTTTGCTATTGGTCTCTTTCTTTGCTGGCTTTTCTCCCACTTCTTATAGAGACTCTTTGGGTGGGCTCGCTTAATATAAATGGCGCCAGAGATGCGGGAAAGAGGAGTCTGTTGGGTCAATATGTAAAACAAAAAAAAGTACAGGTGTTGTTTCTGCAGGAGACGCATAGTGATGTGGTGAATGAAGTCGACTGGGGGCTCTGGTGGAAAGGGACAAGTGTGCTGAGCCATGGAACAAATGTTAGTGCAGGGGTGGCAGTCCTTTTTGCACTGGGTCTGGCCGTAAAAATGTGCTCCTCAAAGGAGGTGTGTAGGAGTAGACTGCTTGTAGTAAAAGCAGAAATTAAGAATCAGAGCAATAGGCTGTTGGGTGCTTCCATTCTCCCGGCTCAGCTGTCTATTTCACCAGGGCTTTGGCAGGCATCCTATTGGAAGTTTAATGTAAAGCTCTTACAAGATGCCGCCTTTTGCTCAGGTTTCCAGACTTTTTGGGAAAGGTGGGGGGCAGCGAAGAGAGAAGTATGAGTCTCTGAGTCAATGGTGGGATGTGGGAAAAGTCCAAATTATTTTCTGTCAACAGTATACAGCTCTCTCATCCTCAGAGACTATGAGAGTTGTGGGGGAACTCGAGCATAGTATCAGTGAGGTGGAGGTAGAGCTGGTGTGGCAAGGCAATGTAGGCCTCCAGGCTAATTTAGCTGAATTACGTAGGGACCTGGGCATTTTTTTCCAGGTTAAAGCAAAGAGTTTTAAACTGTGGAGTTTTATACTGAGTTGTATAGGGCAGAACTGTGTGATCCTATGTGTGCTCAGGTTTTGTTTGCAGAACTCCCTAAACTCTCTCTGGCACAGAGGGATGAAATAGACATTTCCCTGTTGTCCCATGAACTGGCTGAGGCCGTAACCCAGATGTCCCCCGCCGTGCACTGGGGGTCGATGGACTCCCAGTGGAGTTTCATAAAATATTCTGGGGAATAATTGGACTGGACTTCCTTTGCATGTTGCATGAGTGCGTCGGGGTAGGAGAGTTGCCGATGAGCTGTTGTCGGGCGGCTCTGACTCTCCTGCCCAAGAAAGACTTGTGACTTGTGTGAACTTAAGAACTGGAGGCCTGTGGCATTGCTCTGTGCGGACTACAAGATATTTGCCAAGGTCCTCGCTAACAGACTGAAGTCCCATCGTGACTCTATATTATAGTATGTTGGACTTCTCAAGAGTTTCTAATGTGAACTTTGAAATGGTCTCTTTAGACCAAGAGAAGGCATTTGATAGAGTGGACCATGAGTATCTCTTTAATGTGATGTCTGTGTTTGGGTTTGGGGAAAGGTTTTTGGCATGTGTGAAGACGTTGTATGCTGGGGCGTCATGTATGGTCAAGGTGGGAGGGGGGCTCATTAGGCCAGTCTGTGTGAGGTGGGGCATTTGACAAGGATGCCCTATATCGGGGTAGTTATATACACTAGCCATTGAGCCTTTTTTTTGGGAGACTGCGGGTAGTGTGCTGGACAGACGTTTACAGGCATAGCAGTGTTGGCATATGCAGATGACATCTCTGTGATGGTCAGGGATGGACAGGACATGCAGGCACTAGAGACTAGTCTGAAGGTGTATGAGGGAGTTTCGTCAGCTAAGGTGAACTGGGTTAAGAGCGAAGCTCTGTTATGTGGGGCTTCCAGGGGGTTTGCAATGGGGTTGTGAAGGGCTTAACATTTTGGGGGTGTACCTGGGCTCGGAGAGGTGGCTCAGGAAGAACTGGGACGGGCTGTCACAGGCAGTGGTGTCAAGACTGGCCAGGTGGGGGTGGCTACTGTCCCAAGTGTCATATAGAGGGAGGGTGCTGATAATCAACAACCTGGGTTGATCCTCCCTGTGGCATAAACTGTCTGTCCTCAACCACCCCGCCGGTCTGCTCGCAGACCTGCAACGCAAGCTGGTGGATTTTTTCTGGTCGGGCCATCACTGGCTGAGGGCGGCAGTGTTGTACATGTCCATCCACAAAGGAGGACAGGGCCTGGTGGAACTGGAGAGAAGGTTCACAGAGACTGCTGTACCATACGGATGTCGGCTGGAGGGAACCAGCATGCGCGCTGCTGAGGAGAGCTGGCGGATTAGGGTTGGACCGGCAGTTGTTCCTCATGAGGCTGGAGAGGCTGAGTACAGCAGGTCTCTCTGACCTTTACTCTGCGGTGCTGAGGGCCTGGCAGCTGCTAAGGCCCACACCAGAAGGGTGTGTGGCGCCTGGGCTGTGGGTGTGGGAGGAGCCTGTCTTACACAACCCAGCCATCCTTTTGAGATCAGTTCATTCGGCCACCCTGCAGAGGCGACTGATGGCAGCGGGTTTACTAAGGCTGGGTGACCTGTGGCTGCTGGGGGAAGAGGGGTGGAAAACCCTGGAAGTCCTGGCACAACAAACAGGACTAACATCTCTTAGGCTGCTGGAGAGATTCCTGGGGGAGGTCCAGGAGGCACTGTCTGAGCCGGTAAGGGGGTGTTTGAGCAGTCAAAGGGGGAGGGGCTGCCAATGTTTCCGCCACTGCAGGTGACGGCAGAGACTGGGGGACTGGGGGTCTGGAGGACTTCTTAGATTTTAACACTCCGGGCCTGTGGGCGTTTGAGGCGGTGGGAGGTAAAGCCCTCTACAACCTCTGCATTAAGGTGAGGAACATTAGGAGCCTAACAAGAGTGAAGGCACATCAGTGGCAATGGGAATGTGTTTTCTGTGTGCGCCAAGTTAATGCCATTACTGTCTCTGTTGGAATGTCTGTGTGTGAGGTTGGGGGTTGAGTTTACTGTCGGGATGTTTATAATGGGGCACAGGTATTCGAATAAGGAAATGGCCAAACTTCGTTTGCTCAGGCGAAGTTGGCTATTTGGCTAACAAGGAGGAACAGGGTCAAAGGTGGAGGGATAACAGACCCTTTACTATTATTTAATGGGATGGTCTCTGCTCGCCTTATGGTGGAATTTGAGTTCCATAAAATGATAAACAGTGTGGAGATGTTTCAGTAGGTATGGTGTGTCGGGGGGTGTAGAAGTGGTGAGGTTTTGGTTATTGTGATGTGTGGTGTTGTTTTGTATCGTGGGGTAGAGGGCAAGGTGAGTATGCAGCACAGGGGCTATTTGTTTTTAAAGGGGTGGGGGGGTGGTGAGGTTTTAATGAAATTAAATGAAATGAGGATGTATCATTAAAGAAAGCTAAAAGGTCAAAAGAGTCTCTCTCTCCCTTTGCAATGCCTTTCTCCTTCACTCTCTATCTGTTTGTAAGTCATGTCTGTGTTGTTTGTTTACTAGAGTCTCTGCACTAGACATCTCATTAATGTGATGGATTTCTCAGCAGTACACAACACCAGGGAACACAACGGCATGGCGTGTCATTCTCATAATGCCGACTTAGCCTGTCCTTGGTTGACACACTACAGGGGGGCACACAATATGACAGGGAACACAATCTGACATAACTGCTGATATCTGTGGGGGTTTGACAACAAAACAAACACCATGCTGTAACCTGCTCCTCCAATCGATGTTGACAGTAATGCATATGTCTGTATTGAGCACAGGCTACTTTTAGAAACATACTAGCCTCCTGTCGACACACACACACACACCCACACAAACACACACACAGAGCTCAGGAGGAACGTTTATTAGAGATGATTCTTCTCATGGATGTATTGATGAGGTGTCATCTACTAAGCCAGGGAGGAGAGGAGAGAGAGGGAACGAGAGATTATTTAATAATAATTACTGAACAAATGAACATGCACAATGTAATCATGTATGTAAAAGTGTGTCAAATATGTAAGTTGAAAACATTGTATGTTAAAAGCACTGTTTGTGTGTGTGGGTATCCCTAACCTTGCCAACAGACAAAGAGCTGTAAATGGATCAGTGGTTCACCAATCAGGGCCTTGATGGGCTTGGCAACAGCCAGGGTGGTGTGTAAAGAAACACATATTTTTTCAGAGAACGTTTCTTTGGGAACATCAGGCAACGTCCTAAAAACTTATTTAGGGACATCCCCGGAACAAGCTGGGTACTAAACAAAAACCTCTGGCGGACCATGATAGAACGTCCTATGTTTTAACCGTTATTGGACACAGTAATGTTCTTGCAACATCTCCATGAAATGTGTCTAGAATATTAATATCTTAAATTCTGAGAACATGCATGTCAATCATGTTCTGGGTATGTTTGGTGTGACGTTAATGGAATATTCTCCTAACCCTCAGAAAACTGGACACATGAATGTTCTTGCAACGTTCCCATGAAACATGTCTAGAACATTAATATTGAATATTCTGAGAACATGGTAACCATGACATTAACCTTTTAAGGATCCGACCCTTCTTTTCAATTTCCGCCTAAAATGACATACCCAAATCTAACTGCCTGTAGCTCAGCACCTGAAGCACGGATATGCATATTCTTGGTACTATTTGAAAGGAAACACTTTGAAGTTTGTGGAAATGTGAAATTAATGTAGGAGAACTAGATCTGGTAAAAGATAAAAACAAAAAAACATATGTTTTCTATTTTTATTTTTGTTGCATTATATTTGACATGAAAAAGAAGAGCAATACTTTCAGATAGGAAGCTGGAGGTAATTTAGATGTTGTCTACAAGAGGGAAACAGTATATGTGAAAAGTTTCAGACTGACACCTTTAAGAATGAGTGAGCTACATAACATTTAGTATGAAGTCACCCAGGTGTCCCTCACGAGTTTGCCCAAATGTACCTCCAGTGGCCTCCAAGTGGGCGAATTGGTGAATTGGTAAAATAGAGAACATACAGAAATGCTATGGTAATAAAAAATACAAGTTTACACACTCCCAGGAATGTCATACATGATGGATCATTAGCTGCCCTACATAAAAGGTACTAACAGGAAACGCGATGAGAATGCTGATCCAATGCCTCCCAACACAGAAGTGAATTATTTAAGATAAGGGCCAAGTTAGCAGCCAACACTGATCTAATGTCATAAGTGAACACACCACAAACCACACACAAAGTGAAAACAAATATATATATACTATTTACACACTACTTACAATTACAGTATTTAGAACACCCTCAGTCCTCTACACATAATTGTGCTGCTGATGCCAAGACCCATAGCAGTCTCTTTCTGCTGTAAAGCAGAGGGTAACAGAACAAGTAGTGCAGGTGATGGGAGCTTTCTTGTGACACAGATTACAATGACGCCTCCCAGCTGTGCCCTTTTGGCCCTGAGGCACATTCATGTCTGCAGTTATGTATTTTGGCAGGTGAACACCACTGGTGGCAGGAGTAGAGGGGACAAAGGTAGAGGGGACAGAAGGTGCTGCAGTGGACTTTGTGCCGTAGTCAGCAAGCTCCTGGATGAGCAGCTCTCTGTCCACAGCTCTTAGCCATTTCCTTCTGGAGGATAAATGCATTCACCACAACAATGTCGATGAAGTGATAGAACAATGTCTTGTACCATTTCATCGTCTTGTGGAGAACATTGTAGTAGCCTATCAGCGCATCTGACAGGTACACACCTCCCATGCTCTTGTTGTAATCCTTTACAGCAGCTGGAATGGGGATATTTTTCTTGGTCCATGCCCCATTAGCGTCCTTCACATGCCTGCTGACGTGATCGCCACTGTACGATTTATGGACAGTGGTGCACATGACCACCTCTCTGGTATCCATCCACTTCACAAAGAGCAGGCCATCTTTACGAATCCATCGCATGGCACCCCTATCAGCCCACTTAGGCATGTCGTTTACTTTTGTTTTGGGAAAACCCACTGTTGGGACGAATGGTGCCACAAGATCATGCATTCAGCTTCCTCAGGTCTGTAAACAGGGTAGGGCTTGTGTAAAAGTTATCCACAAACAGTTTGTAGCCCGTCCCCAGCAGTGCAAAATCCAATAATTCAAATAATAACGGAATCATAACTAAGTCCCTTACCGGTGGCTGAGATGGATTTCCCCTCGTAAACAAAAAAATTCCAAGTGTAGGCACACACATAATCGGCCAAAACAAACAGTTTTTAACCCCATTTTGTTGGCTTGTTATGCATATATTGTTTGATGCCAATTCTAGACTTTGAGGCTACCATCCTCTCATCTATGGACAGGTTCTGGGCGGGCTGAAAATGGGTCTTGCAGGCCTCAACCATGCTGGAGTAGAGAGGTTTGATTTTGCAGAGCCTACCAAAGCTTCTTCTTCTCATTGTCGTCGTCAGCTTGTGGGTCACTGATATGAAGCGCCCGCGAGATAGTAAGAAATCTGGTAGAAGACATGACAGTGGTGGGAAAAGGCAGTTGGTAGAGTGTTGATGTTCTCCAGTAGTCCTTCAGGTTCTTCAACTTCACAAGCCCCATGTAAATGACCAGTGAGATGTAACAGCATTGGTCTTGGATAGAAATGGGCTTCCATGCCTCTTTCTTTCCTGCTTGCTTCTTAGCCCCATAATTGTTGGTGTTAGACACCAGCAAACCAAGAACTGACAAGGAGAAAAACATCTGGAAAAGAAGAAGGAAGCTGTACTCTCCAGTCATGTCCAGCTGAGGTCCTGGCTGCCTTTTCTGTCTAAATGTTGGTGGAAGTGGCTCCACGTCATCCTCTAGCACAGTGTGCCAACGGTCCAACGATCCTCCGCTTCTTTTCTGGCCTCTTTACACCTCTAGATGGCTGGGCGGGGGTGGGTGTGGAGCCAGAGACAGCAGCAGGGGTCAGACTGAATGAAACCGTCTCTACATTTGAATGAGTGGGGGATGGAGGACTTGAATGTGGTCTCTTTGGAGTTGGCCCCAAGAGGTCATCTGAGTCAGAGTCTTTACCACTATTTAAGATTTTTTTTTTAATCAGTAAGAACTCAAGTTTATTATGACTTATTTTATTATTGCCTTTATTTTAGCAGGGGGTGAGCCCTGCATCAATACTTTAAGTTCATTATCCTCTGCCTCAGAAATTGCAGCCCAAATAAATGCTTCACAGTGTTCAAGTAACAGACACATCTCAACATCAACTGTTCAGAGGGGACTGTGTGAATCAAGCTTTCATGGTCAAATTTCTGTAAAGAAACCACTACTAAAGGACACCAATAAGAAGAAGAGACTTGCTTGGGCCAAAAACACGAGCAATGGATATTAGATCGATGGACATTTTTCCTTTAGTCTGGAGTCCAAATTAGAGATGTGTGGTTCCAACCGCCGTGTCTTTGTGAACGGATGATCTCCACATGTGTATTTCCCACCGTAAAGCATGAAGGAGGAGGTGTTATGGTGTGGGGGTGCTTTGCTGGTGACACTGTCTTTGATTTATTTAGAATTCAAGGCACACTTAACCAGCATGGCTACCACAGCATCAGATGACCTGGCCTCCACAATCCCCTGACCTCAACCCAATTGAGATGGTTTGGGATGAGTCAGACCGCAGAGTGAATGAAAAGCAGCCAACAGGTGCTCATCATATGTGGGAACTCCTTCAAGACTGTTGGAAAAGCATTCCAGGTGAAGCTGGTTGAGAGAATGCCAAGAGTGTGCAAAGCTTTCATCAAGGCAAAGGGTGTCTTTTTGAAGAATCTCAAATAGAAAATATATTTTGATTTGTTTAACACTTTTGGGGTTACTACATGATATGTGTTATTTCATAGTTTTGATGTCTTCACTATTATTCTACAATTTAGAAAATAGTAAAAATAAAGAAAAACCCTTGAATCAGTAGGTGTTCTAAAACCTTTGACCGGTAGTGTATCTATAAACATATATATATATATATATATATATATATATATATATATATATATATATATATATATACACATTATATAGAGTTTGTGGAACAAAATCATTATTATGAAAAAGTGTACGAATAGTAAATAAGACACTCGAAAACCACAGCGACAGCATGACATAGTCAACATAAAATACACAGGCTATACATTGTAGGTCTCTCTATGTATATATTTATATACAAAAGCCATGAGCTATCCTCCCCTCACCAGCCTCCACTGGCTTTACCTCCCCTGCACTCGCTTTTTTATATATTTACAGACCTACAACGTATTAGCATAGCCAATGTGTATTTTATGTCGACCATCACATGCTGTGGCTTTGGTCCTTGAGCGTCTCATTCACTATTGGTAAATATATTTCACCACAGTGATATACAGCTCTGGAAAAAGTTAAGAGACCACTGCAAATTTTTCTTACATCAGCATCTCTACATGTATGACAGCCATTCCATTCCAGTGTCTGTTGAATTCCAACACAGGCACACCTCATTCTACTGAATTAGGTACTGATTAGGTGATCACATGAACCAAATCTTATTTAATGAGGAAAAGTATAAAAACCACTGCTGTGGTCATCACTATCCTCTTGCAATAGGACCAGCTGGATGGCAAAAACTGTGCTAATAGTACCTCAAAAGTAATATTAATCAAAAAATAACTATTGACCATGCCAAAAGAGTTGAAAAGGAAAGTTTTGAGTGAGGAAAAGAAGGGTTCAATTTTGGCTTTACTGGCAGAGGGATACAGTGAGTGTCAGGTTGCTTCCATCCTTCAAATTTCAAAGACAGTGGTTCTTAAGAACAAGGTCAAGCAGCAGACATTGGGGACAACAAAGCTACAGACCGGCAGAGGGCGAAAACGACTCTCTACTGACCGGGATGACCGCCAACTCATTCGAATGTCACTCAACAACCATAGGATGGCATCAAGTGACCTACAAAAAGAATGGCAAACGGCAGCTGGGGTGAAGTGCACGGCGAGGACGGTTCGATACAGGCTCCTAGGGGCAGGGCTGAAGTCGTGCAAAGCTAGAAAAAAGCCCTTCACCAATGAGAAGCAAAGAAGAGCCAGGCTGAGGTTTGCAAAAGACCATAAGGATTGGACCGTAGAGGACTGGAGTAAGGTCATCTTCTCTGATGAGTCCAATTTTCAGCTTTGCCCAACACCTGGTCGTCTAATGGTTAGACGGAGACCTGGAGAGGCCTACAAGCCACAGTGTCTCGCACCCACTGTGAAATTTGGTGGAGGATCGGTGATGATCTGGGGGTGCTTCAGCAAGGCTGGAATCGGGCAGATTTGTCTTTGTGAAGGACGCATGAATCAAGCCACGTACAAGGTTGTCCTGGAAGAAAACTTGCTTCCTTTTGCTCTGACATTGTTCCCCAACTCTGAGGATTGTTTTTTCCAGCAGGACAATGCGCCATGCCACACAGCCAGGTCAATCAAGGTGTGGATGGAGGACCACCAGATCCTGTCATGGCCAGCCCAATCTCCAGACCTGAACCCCATTGAAAGCTTCTGGAATGTGATCAAGAGGAAGATGGATGGTCACAAGCCATCTTCCAAATGATAGGACAAAGATACAGTCAATCAAGTGAACACCGCCCATCTCATTGGTGTGTAATGAGATCAGCCCTTGGTGGACAAAAATAACTTTTGTGCAGCCTATATGTCATGCAGAATGCTGATAAAAATTTGGTTGCCTTCTTGAGTATCTGAGGATAGCAGAAAAACAGAACTTAACCGGGTGAAACAAGGTGTAGCATTTATTGTACGTCGAAATGCTTTGTTGCAAGTTGAACAAGTCAGAATTAAGGCGGAACACTGTATACAACATGGATCATGTTAGGATACAAAAATTGATTTTATCAAACAAAACTACACTGGATTTTATCTCTGGGACCCTCAGGATGACAAATCAGAGCAAGATTACTGAATGTAAGTACATTATTTACCTTCAGATGTGAATGTATCAAACCTGTCGCCGTGATTAAAGTGTTTTGATGTTGTGCACTATCCTCAAACCATAGCATGGTATTTTATCGCTGTAATAGCTACTGTAAATTGGACACCACAGTTAAATTAACAATTCATGTCTATGCTCGGGAAAGTTTGCTTTTGTATACAACGTCATTCTAGTCACATTGTCCGTACTGAGCAAGAACTGTCCCGATTATGGGACACCGATGCAGTAGAGGTTAAGGGAATGGTCTCTTGGAAACAGTCCTTGCACATCATTGGAACATTCCTATGAAAATGATATGTAATGACCTAATGAGGCTTTTAAGGGAACGTTCTCTAAAGTTGTGAGAACGTTTGTTGTTAGCTGGGTAAGGTCTGATGACATTATGAGTGTCGTCAGGGAGAGAACGACAGAATGAGAGGAGAGGAAAAACCTCCCTACTTTATTACCCTCCAGCACCTCTTTTCTCCTGCAGTACTCTTCACCTCATTCTATCTGTCAGCTGGTAAATTGGCCTCGCAGATGTGTTCTCTAGTTGTATAATCAGCTCTCCTCCCTCTTCTCCTCCTCCCTCTCTCTTGTCCTCTCCTCTCCTCTTCTCCTCTGCTCCCTCTTCTGGTGTTCTTCCATTCTCTCCTCTGATATCCTCCTTCTCTCATCTCCTCCCTCTCTCCTCTCTACCCCTTCTTACCCCTCCTCTTTACCACTCTATACCCCTCCTCCCCAAACATCCCCAGTCATCAATACACAGTTATACACAGGGCCGAAGCCAAAGCTATTGATGTGGTATAAAAAAGCCAAAGGCTCCACAGTGATGACTATAAACACACACACACGCTCACATACACACACACACACACACACACACACACATAAACACAAGCACACACTGTTGCTATTTAATTCACTAGGCAGTGGTGGAAAAAGTACCCAATAGTCATACTTCAGTAAAAGTAAAGATACCTTAATAGAAAATGACTCAAGTAAAAGTGAAAGTCACCCAGTAAAATACTACTTGAGTAAAAGACTAAAAGTATTTGGTTTTAAATATACTTAAGTATCAAAAGTAAAAGTACAAGTATAAATCATTGAAAATTGCTTATATTAAGCAAACCAGATGGCACAATTTTCTGGTTTTTGAAATTTACGGATAGTCAGGGGCACACCACAACATGCAGGCATTTATGTTTAGTGAGTCCTCCAGATCAGAGGCAGTAGGGATGACCAGGGATGTTCTCTTGATAAGTTTGTGAATTGGACAATTTTCCTGTCCTGCTAAGCATTCAAAATGTAACAAGTACTTTTGGGTATCAGGGAAAATGTATGGAGTAAAAAGTACATTATTTTCTTTAGGAATGTAGTGAAGTAAAAGTAAAAGTTGTCAAAAAAAAAAAGTAAAGTAAAGTTCAGATACCCCAAAAAACCTACTTAAGTAGTACTTTAAAGTATTTTTTCTTAAGTACTTTACACCACTGCCACTAGGCAAGGTGAGGAGAGGAGTGACACAGTCTCAGTGAACTAATAAACATCACCTCCAGAGAGTTAATCTAACTAGTGCTAAACAACACACACAGCTCTCATTTAGCCCTATCGCCTACCTCTCTAATCCTCCATACAGTAATGCTGTTATCAAATACACTCACTCATCTGTCAGGATGAGGTCCGAGTGCAGAGTGGAGTGGGAGGCGGGGGAGGGGACACACAGACACAACAAACACACATATAAAGACCATCAGAAAGCTGTGTACACGCAAGCACACACACACACACACACACACACACACACACACACACACACACACACACACACACACACTGCCATCAAAACCAAACACAGCCTATTATAAATTAAGAACAGCTTGCCTTGTTATGAAGCTGAATTCTTGGTACATGAAGCCTTGGCATATGGATGAATGCTGTATTCACACACTGAGCTGGGATAACTAAAGCTAATAAGCTCCATTCAATACTCACTCCACTCCATATCCTTTTAGTCATATATTTCGAACCCCTTTCTCTCTTTCTCTCTCTTGATCACCTTAAACAGGCCAAATTATTTCTCTACAGCAGGGCTTAATTTGTAAATCGGGAGGTGCCGGAACAAAATGTGAGCGCGAGAGGGGGGTGACCTGGGGAGTTCTGAGGTACTGGAACGCATGAGGAAAAAATATCACCTTTATAATAAAGCATTGCATACATATCATCACATTTGCATAGTGGCATACAGCAGTAAGTAGAGGCATTTACAGAAGTTGCACACATGGGAATATTTTTTTGTGACCTAGGGTCTGGGAAATTGTTGGCCTTTTATAAACGCATTTCATGCAATTCTACGCCATTTTACATGACTGGAGACTTTGGCATAATCTTTTTTAATGCCAAGTTAAAAACAACTGGGACTCGGAGCTGGGAAATCTCTGATTTCCGACTTCAGTGCGTTCAAGACAACTGGGAAATTGGGGAAGAATAAGCTTGGACTGGGAAAATTTGCTTTGAACGGTCATCCAACTCGGAATTCCACGTGGGGAACTCTGGCCTCTTCAAGAGCTCCGACTTTCCGGCCTGAAGATCACTGATGTAATGATTCAACCTAGTTTTTTTCAGAGTTTCCAGTTGTCTCAAAAGCACAAATCGAAATGACAGGCTACTTTGACACTGACAAACTAAGAATCTGAGGTCAATGAAAACGACCTTGTCTTGAATCCATCAATAGCCTAGGCCTAGGTGTGTGGAGACATATTGTATGCTACAATATGAGGAGGAAATTATAGTCCTAAAAATGCTTTCCAGTTTCACTGACTCACCCAATGATGCGCAGCTCACTCCCTGGTGATGGCATATGCGCTCATGCCAAAAGCCTCTCTCTCTCTCGCTCTCTCATTTTACTTTGTAAAACAATATTTGGAAGACAAGTTGATTAAATATTTTGGTAGCCTACAGCTGACAGATTAGATAATACTCTTTTTAGCAGGAGCCATTTGCTTTCCAACCTGTGTTTTCCCGCGATTATAGACTATTTGAAATATTGGGAAAGTTATTTGTGCTACAGATGAGGGCTACAGTAGAATGAGTCTGTCAGCTAGGATAGGACCCCTAGTGGGCAGAGAGAGTAAAAACAAGACCCAAAGACAACGGTTGAATATGGAATATGACTACATTTTTACATTTTAGTCATTTAGCAAACGCGCGACTTACAGTTAGTGAGTGCATACATGTTTTGTTTTTTTGTTTGTTTTTCATACTTCCCCCCCGTGGGCTATTCTTCAAAAGAACATTAATGGCATTTAGAGCCTTCAGGGAATGATGGACTAAACAAATCCTTCAATCTGCAAACATTCAAAGAAAGAATGAGACACACATACTCGTACACACACACACACACACACACACACACACACACACACACACACACACACACACACACACACACACACACACACACAGTGGAGCTAGACTCACCCTCTCCAAACAGCAGATAAGATAGAGAGAATAGAGACATAATGATGACAGCGTAGAGACCTCCCATCCCCTCCTCTGGGGGGCTTAGAAACTCCAATGACCTGACAAGCATAGCCAACTCAGTATGTTTGTGTGAGAGAACAAGTGTGTATTTGAATGTGTGTGTGAGGAGGTATATTCTGACCTACTTCCACACCCAAGTGTCCCCTCCTTTCTAAACAAGAACACACAAACAAAAACACACCCATCCCTGTACCATCACCTGTTCAAAATGTGTTATAGAAATGGTTTACCCGAACCTAGCCAGTGTTTACAGCTATAGGTCAATATACTGAGTGATTTAAGTGTGTGAGTTATTAGCCCCATTTAGCTATTCTGATTGTGCCCACATTTTTAGACAGGTGTAGACAATTGAAAGATCCATTGGGATCTGACTGTGATCAGATCTTCCAGACCACCTCTGGAGATAACCAGGGACCCATTGTATCTGGATATCAATCAAGTGTCACGGAATCAGCCGAGGCTGCTCCTCTTCCCTGCTCGGGCAGGCTTCGGCGTTCGTCGTCCCCGGAGTACTAGCTGCCACCGATCTATGTTTCGGTGTTTGATTTGTTGTGTCCTGATTGTGTACACCTGTTCCCCATTATGTTGTATTGTATTCCCTATTCAACCCTCTGTCGTGCATTGTGTGTTGTGTGTTATTGTTTGCGTCATCGGCAGTGTGCGGGTTGTTTGTTTTCTCCGTTGTTTGGAGACAGTTTCTTTTCACTGGCGACTTTCATTAAAGTACGGTTTCCAGTAGCTCTGTGTCCTGCGTGTGACTTCGCCTACCGCATTTCACTGTCGCCGTTCTGACAGAATAACACACCACCATGGAGTCAGCAGGATCGGTTGTGCCTAGGGGATCACTGAAGGAGCGCGTAATCCTAAGAGGCCAGGATCCAGCACCTGGGTACCACCATGCAAGAAGTGATGGACACTTTGAGGCGATGGGAGAGGGGAGGTTTGCCCACACCTCCTCCTACGATGCCACCACCATCAGCCATACCCATCGGTCCATCTCCGGAGTCCAGTGGGATTCGGCTCTCGCTCCCGAGGGCTTATTATGGCACCGCGGCCGGGTGTCAGGGTTTCCTACTCCAGGTTGAACTCTACCTAGCAACCATTCACCCGGCGCCCTTGGGATACGAGAGCGTGTCCGCCCTCATCTCCTGTCTGTCCGGCAAGGCGCTGGAGTGGGCCAACGCCGAATGGGGTGGGATAGACGCCGCTACGGTCAGCTATGCGGAGTTCACCCGCCGCTTCCGGGCAGTATTCGATCATCCCCCAGAGGGTAAAGCGGCGGGTGAGCATCTATTCCACCTTAGACAGGGGAGGAGGAGCGCGCAGGAGTTCGCGCTGGACTTCCGGACGCTAGCCGCCAACATGGGATGGAATGAGAGGGCCCTCATCGACCACTACAGATGCAGCCTGAGGGAGGACGTGCGTCGGGAATTAGCCTGCAGGGACACCAACCTCAGCTTTGACCAGCTGGTGGACATGTCGATTCGCCTGGATACCCTGTTGGCTACCCGCGGACGTCCGGATTCGGGGCCGTCCATTCCATCCCCCAGCACTTCCGAGCCGACCCCTATGGAGCTCGGGGGTGCTGGTGCTAGGGAGACCAAAAGGGAGACCAGGAGGGAGGCCGTCCCCTGCACCATCTGTGGCCGCAGAGGACACACTGCTGGTCGGTGCTGGGGAAGGTCTCCTAGGAATCGAGGCAGTGGGCGACGCACTGATGGGTCTTTCCCGGTGAGTAGGCACCCAACTCATCCAGAGCTCTCTGCTGATCATATGTGTATTAAAGTGGTGTTTCCCGAGGTTTCTCCTCACTCCCAGCATAAGGCGCTAGTAGATTCAGGTGCAGCTGGGAATTTCATTGATCGCCAGTTCACCTATAAGTTAGGGATTCCTATCGTGCCTGTTGATGTGCCCTTCCCCATTCATGCCCTAGATAGCCGCCCGTTGGGGTCTGGGTTGATTAAGGAGGTCACGGCGCCTCTCCGGATGAAAACGCAGGAGGGTCATGAGGAGATAGTACGGTTGTATTTGATTGATTCTCCTACATTTCCTGTGGTGTTGGGGCTTCCCTGGTTAACAGCTCATGACCCCAACATTTCATGGCAGCAGAGAACTCTCCAGGGATGGTCTAATCAGTGTACTGGGCGGTGTTTAGGCGTTTCCGTAGGGGCAACGACGGTGGAAAGCCCGAACCAAGTTCCCGCCTTGCATATTCCACCTGAGTACGCCGATTTGGCTCTCGCCTTCAGTAAGAGGAAGGCGACTCAATTACCACCTCATCGACAGGGGGATTGTGCGATAGACCTCCAGGTAGGCGCTGCGCTTCCACGTAGTCACGTGTATCCTCTATCTCAGGAGGAGACGGCCGCTATGGAAACCTACGTCACCGAATCTTTGAGACAGGGTTACATACGGCCGTCTACTTCCCCTGCTTCCTCAAGTTTATTTTTTGTGATGAAGAAGGATGGGGGTTTACGCCTGTGTATTGATTACCGTGGTCTAAATCAGATCACCATCAAATACAGCTATCCTCTTCCTCTGATTGCTAGTATGACGGAGTCATTACACGGGGCGCGATTCTTCACAAAATTAGATCTCAGGAGCGTGTACAACCTGGTGCGCATTAGGGAGGGAGATGAGTGGAAGACAGCATTCAGTACCACCTCGGGTCACTATGAGTACCTCGTCATGCCATACGGGTTAATGAATGCTCCTTCAGTCTTCCAATCATTTGTGGACGAGATTTTTCGGGACTTGCATGGACAGGGTGTTGTGGTATATATTGATGACATCCTAATATATTCCGCTACACGAGCCGAGCATGTGTCCCTGGTGCGTCGAGTGCTTGGTAGACTGTTGGAGCATGACCTGTATGCGAAGGCGGAGAAATGTCTGTTCTTCCAGGAGTCCATCTCCTTCCTGGGACATCGGTTGTCCGCGTCAGGGTTAGAGATGGAGATTGACCGCCTTTCTGCCGTGCGTAATTGGCAGACTCCGACCACGGTAAAGGAGGTGCAGCGCTTCTTGGGTTTTGCCAATTACTACCGGAGGTTTATCCGGGGCTTTGGACAGGTAGCGGCTCCAATTACCTCTCTGCTAAAGGGGGGTCCGGTGCGCCTGCAGTGGTCAGCTGAGGCTGACATGGCATTTAAACGCTTGAAGGACCTGTTTACCTCGGCTCCGGTGCTGGCGCATCCAGATCCCTCTTTGGCATTCCAGGTGGAGGTGGACACTTCCGAGGCTGGGATCGGCGCTGTGCTGTCTCAGCGCTCGGGTACGCCACCTAAACTCCGCCCCTGTGCTTTCTATTCTAAGAAGCTAAGTCTGGCAGAGCGCAATTATGTCGTGGGGGATAGGGAGCTGCTGGCTGTGGTTCAAGCCCTGAAGGTGTGGAGACATTGGCTTGAGGGGGCTAAACACCCTTTTCTCATTCTGACTGACCATCGTAACCTGGAGTACATCCGGGCAGCGAGGAGGTTGAATCCTCGCCAGGCAAGGTGGTCAATGTTTCTTTCCTGCTTTGTATTTAAGCTCACATATATACCAGGGTCCCAGAACGCTAAGGCAGACGCCCTGTCCCGACTATATGACACAGAGGAGAGGTCCATTGAGCCCACTCCCATACTCCCGGAGTCTTGTTTAGTGGCACCGGTGGTGTGGGAGGTGGATGCGGAAATCGAGCGGGCGTTACGTTCCGACCCTACTCCTTCACAGTGTCCAGAGGGTCTGAGGTACGTGCCGCTCGAGGTTCGCGACCGGTTGATATACTGGGCTCACACGTCACCCTCCTCTGGTCATCCGGGTATTGGTCGGACAGTGCACTGCCTTAGTGAGAAATACTGGTGGCCAACCTTAGCCAAGGACGTGAGGGTTTATGTTTCCTCCTGCTCGGTGTGCGCCCAGTGTAAGGCACCTCGACACCTGCCCAGGGGGAAGTTACAACCCCTACCCGTTCCACAACGGCCGTGGTCTCACCTATCGGTGGATTTTGTTACGGACCTTCCCCCCTCCCAGGGGAACACTACGATATTGGTCGTTGTGGATCGGTTTTCTAAAGCCTGCCGTCTCATTCCCCTGCCAGGTCTCCCTACTGCCCTACAAACTGCTGAGGCCCTGTTTACACACGTCTTCTGGCACTATGGGGTGCCTGAGGATATAGTGTCTGATCGGGGTCCCCAGTTCACCTCTAGGGTCTGGAGGGCATTTATGGAACGTATGGGGGTCTCGATTAGCCTTACCTCAGGTTTTCACCCCGAAAGTAATGGGCAGGTGGAGAGAGTTAACCAGGATGTGGGTAGGTTTCTGAGATCATATTGCCAGGACCGGCAGGGGGAGTGGTCGGGATATATTCCCTGGGCAGAGATAGCCCAAAACTCCCTCCGTCATTCGTCTACTAACCTGACGCCTTTCCAGTGTGTGTTAGGTTACCAGCCGGTTCTGGCACCTTGGCATCAGAGCCAGATCGAAGCCCCTGCGGTGGACGAGTGGTTTCGGCGCTCGGAGGAAACTTGGAATGCTGCGCATGTCCATTTGCAGCGTGCCATCAGGCGGCAAAAGGCGAGCGCCGATCGCCACCGCAGTGAGGCTCCGGTGTATGCACCAGGAGACCGGGTCTGGCTCTCGACCCGAAACCTGCCCCTTCGCCTGCCCTGCCGGAAGCTGGGTCGGCGGTTTGTGGGGCCCTTTAAATTCCTGAGGAGATTGAACGAGGTATGTTATAGGTTACAACTGTCCAGGTATTATCGCATTAACCCCTCGTTCCATGTGTCTCTCCTCAGGCCGGTGGTGGCTGGTCCACTCCAGGAGAATGAGGTACGAGAGGCTCCTCCGCCCCCGCTGGACATCGAGGGGGCTCCGACGTACTCAGTCTGGTCCATCTTGGATTCGAGGCGTCAGACGGGGGGCCTGCAGTATCTCGTGGAGTGGGAGGGGTACGGTCCGGAGGAACGGTGCTGGGTCCCCAGGAGGGACATTCTAGATCCCTCCTTGTTGAGGGACTTCCACCGGAGTCATCCGACTCGCCCTGCTCAGCGTCCTCCTGGCCGTCCCCGAGGCCGGGGTCGGCGCACGGCTGGAGCCGCGCGTCAAGGGGGGGGGTACTGTCACGGAATCAGCCGAGGCTGCTCCTCCTCCCTGCTCGGGTAGGCTTCGGCGTTCGTCGTCCCCGGAGTACTAGCTGCCACCGATCTATGTTTCGGTGTTTGACTTGTTGTGTCCTGATTGTGTACACCTGTTCCCCATTATGTTGTATTGTATTCCCTATTTAACCCTCTGTCGTGTATTGTGTGTTGTGTGTTATTGTTTGCGTCATCGGCAGTGTGCGGGTTGTTTGTTTTCTCCGTTGTTTGGAGACAGTTTCTTTTCACTGGTGACTTTCATTAAAGTACGGTTTCCAGTAGCTCTGTGTCCTGCGTGTGACTTCGCCTACCGCATTTCACTGTCGCCGTTCTGACATCAAGTGTAAACAGATCTGGTTGATCAAACCATTTATATAATCATTATACTGGCCTCTAAAATCATTGACAGGTAGTACCATGACTTATGGCATCAATACTGTCTTAAAATAAATACATTCATATTATTTTGAAAGAATGTGAATGTCTTTCAAATAATTTGCATACAGGGAGGCACCGGGAAATCTGGTCACAATACAGACACAGTGGAAAGATAAGGCTGTATTTACACAGGCAGCCCAATTCATATCTGATACCTATCTGATATTTTCCCTAATGTGTAAAGAGCAAAATAACACATGGAATTTCATCTATTGACTTCCAATTTATCCCACCTCCATATGTGGATCTCAATCTTGATACAAACCCGATCCTCCATATGCGACCTCTTTCTGGACACTCAGATCTGACGATCAGCATCTTTGCGCAAATGTATGTAATGTCTGACAATATTCCAGAAATGCTATGACATCTAGACTACAGGGTGGACTAAGTGGTTCCTAATTCGGCTTCTTAAACTACATATTGATCAATGGAGATACATTTTCGTCCACCAAGCCTAAACTTTGGCAGTGATATAATTTAAATTGTGATGGGGAGTTTAAAAAAAACTATAGCTTTCACCTAATTTTAACATTCTGTCATAAAGAGCACAACTTCATAAACACATTTTCCCATCTCAAGACGTAAAACAAATACTATAGTAAGATTTAAACAAAAACGATATATCATACAACGCTCCACAATATGTCAAAGTGTACGTCTAGGTCTTGTGCTTCCAATAATATACAGCTCTACAGTGGATGGTTAGCATGTTATGGTGCTTTCGTAACCAAGTGGGAAGTGGGAATTTACCACATCTGGGAAAAATCCACTTGAAAAGCGACGGCAGCCTATTAAATCAAATCAAATCAAATGTTATTGGTCACATACACATATTTAGCAGATGTTATTGTGGGTGTAGCGAAATGCTTGTGTTCCTAGCTCCAACAGTGCAGTAGTATCTGACAATTCACAACAATACACAAATCTAAAAGTAAAAGAACGGAATTAAGAAATATAGAAATATTAGGACTAAAATACAGTAGAATAGAATAGAATACAGTATATACATATGAGATGAGTAAAGCAGTATGTAAACATTATTATAGTGACTAGTGTTCCATTATTAAAGTGGCCAGTGATTCCATGTATATAGGGCAGCAGCCTCTAAGGTGCAGGCTTGAGCTGTCACGCCCTGGCTCTGGGGACAATGTTATGTTGAGCCAGGGTGTGTAATTCTATGTTTGATTTTTCTATGTTGGTCTGAGTGACTCCCAATCAGAGGCAACGAGTGTCAGCTGGGTGTCTCTGATTGGGAGCCATATTTAACTGTCTGTCTTTCACGTTGTGTTTGTGGTTTCTTGTTCGTGTTGGTGTGTGTTTAACCATAGACGTCACGTTTTTCGTTTTGATCGTGTGATCATTTAATAAATATAATATGTTCACCCGCAACGCTGCGCCTTGGTCTCTCCATGACGATCGTGACAGAAGAAACCACCTAAACCAGACCAAGCAGCGTGTCCAGGAGCCATCGCTGGCAGATCTCCGTGGCAGCCTCGACTGGGTCAAGCCTAGTGAGGAGCAGAGAGGGTGGACTTGGGACCAGTTGAGGAGGAGCTTCGACTGGGTCAAGCCCATTGAGGAGCTGAATGGCGAGAGTTGGAGACAGAGGAGCGAGAGTTGGGCGAGAACGATGGAGGCCTGGCCCACGGGGAGGAGAGACCCCCAGAAAATTTTTAGGGGGGGGCTCACGAAGTCGGGGCAGCAGGAGGCCGCGATAGAGCGGTCCAGCGGGTTGGCAGAGGAGGCCGCCAGGTTACGGGAGTCACTGGCCACCAGGGGGAAGGAGGTTGTAGAGGCACGGCGAGAGGTACTGGCGTGTGTTGCCAGTCCGGTCCGGCCTGTTCCTGATCCTCAAGTAGGGCCAGTGGTGTGTGTTCCCAGTACGGTCCGGCCTGTTCCTGCCACTCCCACCAAGTCAGTGGTGCGTTTCGTCAGCCCGGCGAGGCCCATTCCTGCTCCCCGCACCAAGTCAGTGGTGCGCGTCGTCAGCCCGGTCTGGCCCATTCCTGCTCCCCACACCAAGTCAGTGGTGCGCGTCGTCAGCCCGGTCCGGCCCATTCCTGCTCCCCGCACCAAGTCAGTGGTGCGCGTTGTCAGCCCGGTCCGGCCCATTCCTGCTCCCCGCACCAAGTCAGGGGTGCGCTTCGTCAGCCCGGTCCGGTCCATTCCTGCTCCCCGCACCAAGGCAGGGGTGCGCTTCGTCAGCCCGGCTCATCCCGTTCCTGCTCCCCGCACCAAGTCAGTGGTGTGCTTCGTCAGCCCAGTCCGGCCTGTCCCTGCTCCACGCACCAAGCCTACGGTGTGCGTCGTCAGCCTGGTAAGGCCCGTTCCTCCTCCACGCACCAAGCCAGGGGTGCGCGTCGTCAGTCCAGCACAACCCGTGCCTGGGTCATGTCCGGAGCCGGATCCGCCGCCTAGGCGGAGTGCCCACCCGGTCCCTCCCCTGTGGGATTTAGTTGGCGCGGTCGGAGTCCGCGCCTTTAGGGGGGTACTGTCACGCCCTGGCTCTGGGGACAATGTTATGTTGAGCCAGGGTGTGTAATTCTATGTTTGATTTTTCTATGTTGGTCTGAGTGACTCCCAATCAGAGGCAACGAGTGTCAGCTGGGTGTCTCTGATTGGGAGCCATATTTAACTGTCTGTCTTTCACGTTGTTTTTGTGGTTTCTTGTTCGTGTTGGTGTGTGTTTAACCATAGACGTCACATTTTTCGTTTTGATCGTGTGATCATTTAATAAATATAATATGTTCACCCGCAACGCTGCGCCTTGGTCTCTCCATGACGATCGTGACATGAGCAACCGGGTGGTAGCCGGCTAGTGATGGCTATTTAACAGTCTGATGGCTTTGAGATAGAAGCTGTTTTTGAGTCTCTCGGTCCCAGCTTTGATGCACCTGTACTGACCTCGCCTTCCGGATGATAGCGGGGTGAACAGGCCGTGGCTCGGGTGGTTGATGTCCTTGATGATATTTTTGGCCTTCTTGTGACATTGGGTGCTGTAGGTGTCCTGGAGGGCATGCAGTGTGCCCCCGGTGATGCGTTGGGCAGACTGCACCACCCTCTGGAGAGCCCTGCAGTTGCGGGGTGTGCAGTTGCCGTACCAGGCGGTTATACAGCCCGACAGGATGCTCTCAATTGTGCATCTGTAAATACATTATTTGGCAATTGTTTTATATTTCACATGTATCCGAAAAAATATATCGAAAAATATATTTTAAATTTATTTGTTTTCTATATTGGATCACATAAGTGTGAATGCGCGAATCTGATATGGGTCACATGTAAAATTTTGTGTAGACAGTCAGAAAAGAAGATTGGATATCAAAATAAAATCGTATTTGTGTTCTTACGGTGGCTGTGTAAACACAGTGGGATATGCCCTGTGGCAATGGACAATACCTATGGCGGACAGGTTCTCTTTCTCTCTCTCTCTCGCTCTCTCTCTCTAATGACACTGGTGGATATGATCAAACACACTCGCATACAGTGTGACAGGATCACTGTCTGAAAATGTCCACCAATGGCGGACAGGTTCTCTCGCTCTCTCTCTCATGACACTGGTGGATATGATCAAACACACTCGCATACAGTGTGACAGGATCACTGTCTGAAAATGTCCACCTATGGCGGACAGGTTCTCTTTCTCTCTCGCTCTCTCTCTAATGACACTGGTGGATATGATCAAACACACTCGCATACAGTGTGATAGGATCACTGTCTGAAAATGTCCACCAATGGCGGACAGGTTCTCTCTCTCTCTATCTCTCTCTCTCTCTCTCTCTCTCTCTCTCTCTCTCTCTCTCTCTCTCTCTCTCTCTCTCTCTCTCTCGACACTGGTGTATATGATCAAACACACTCACATACAGTGTGACAGTCTGAAAATGTCAATTTCCAAATATCCACACAAAAACACAGGCCCCAGCACACACACACCAACGCGTACAGAAGAAAGACAAGTCACTGTTGAGTAGAGAAGACAATGCAGTAATGTGAGCTCTGTATAAAATTCAGAGAGAATGCAGTGAGACAGAATAAACAGAATGAAAGAGAAAAAATGATAAAATAAAAGAAAGACAGTAAGAGACAGACATAGAGCGAGAGACATAAAAGAGAGAGAGCAGAGGGTGAGAGAGATTCATAGGGAAAAGTATTAAAATAGAGAGGGAAAGAAAAAAGATAGAGAATCCGAAAGAAAGACAGAAGAAGAAAGTTCACTCAATCCACAGAGAGAGAGGAAAAGAGAGAGAGAGATGAGGTGTAGAGAGCCAGATGAAAGCTATAGTCAGGGCATGGAGCATAGACACCTGTATTAGTGATGTTGGTACTCAGAGATAGGAAAACTAAGGATACACACACACACACACACACACACACACCACTCAAAACTGACTTTATGAGCTGGCAGTTGCTCAGTACACATTCCCTACTGGCCTGCAACTCTCTCACTGGCTCACTATTCCGTCTTTCTGTCTTTCTCATATACACATACACTACATGACCAAATGTATGTGGACACCTGCTCGTCAAACATTTCATTCCAAAATCATAGGCATTAATATGGAGTTGGTCCCCCCTTTACTGCTATAACAGCCTCCACTCTTCTGGGAAGGCCTTCCACTAGACGTTGGAACATTGCTGTGGGGACTTGATTCCATTCATCCACAAGAGCTTTAGTGATGCACTAATATTGGGCAATTAGGCCTGGCCTGCATTATGCATTCCAATTCATCCCAAAGGTGTACGATGGGGTTGAGGTCAGGGCTCTGTGTAGGCCAGTCAAGTTCTTCAACACTGATCTTGACAAACCATTTCTGTATGGAGCTCGCTTTGTGCACGGGGGCATTGTCATGCTGAAACGGGAAAGGGCCTTAGGCTTGGAAACCCATTTCATGAAGCTCCCGACAAACAGTTATTGTGCTGACGTTGCTTCCAGAGGCAGTTTGGAACTCAGTAGTGAGTCTTGCAACCGAGGACAGACAATTTTTACACGCTACACGTTCTGTGAGCTTGTGTGGCCTAGCACTTTATGGCTGAGCCATTGTTGCTCCTAGACGTTTCTACTTCACAATAACAGCACTTACAGTTGACCGGAGCAGCTCTAGCAGGGCAGAAATTTGACAAACTGACTTGTTGGAAAGGTGGCATCCTATGATGGTGCCACGTTGAAAGTCACTGAGCTCTTCAGTATGGCCATTCTACTGCCAATGTTTGTATATGGAGATTGCATGGCGGTTTGCTCGATTCTATACACCTGTCAGCAACGGGTGTGGCTGAATCCACTAATTTGAAGGGGTGTCCACATACTTCTGTATATATATAGTGTACCCATTAATATACACTGCTCAAAAAAATAAAGGGAACACTAAAATAACACATCCTAGATCTGAATGAATGAAATAATCTTATTAAATACTTTTATCTTTAGATAGTTGAATGTGCTGACAACAAAATCACAGAAAAATTATCAATGGAAATCAAATGTATCAACCCATGGAGGTCTGGATTTGGAGTCACCCTCAAAATTAAAGTGGAAAACCACACTACAGGCTGATCCAACTTTGATGTAATATCCTTAAAACAAGTCAAAATGAGGCTCAGTAGTGTGTGTGGCCTCCACGTGCCTGTATGACCTCCCTACAATGCCTGGGCATGCTCCTGATGAGGTGGCGGATGGTCTCCTGAGGGATCTCCTCCCAGACCTGGACTAAAGCATCCGCCAACTCCTGGACAGTCTGTGGTGCAACGTGGCGTTGGTGGATGGAGCGAGACATGATGTCCCAGATGTGCTCAATTGGATTCAGGTCTGGGGAACGGGCGGGCCAGTCCATAGCATCAATGCCTTCCTCTTACAGGAACTGCTGTCACACTCCAGCCACATGAGGTCTAGCATTGTCTTGCATTAGGAGGAACCCAGGGCCAACCGCACCAGCATATGGTCTCACAAGGGGTCTGAGGATCTCATCTCGGTACCTAATGGCAGTCAGGCTACCTCTGGCGAGCACATGGAGGGCTGTGCGGCCCCCCAAAGAAATGCCACCCCACACCATGACTGACCCACCGCCAAACCGGTCATGCTGGAGGATGTTGCAGGCAGCAGAACGTTCTCCACAGCGTCTCCAGACTCTGTTTAACGTCTGTCACGTGCTCAGTGTGAACCTGCTTTAATCTGTGAAGAGCACAGGGCGCCAGTGGCGAATTTGCCAATCTTGGTGTTCTCTGGCAAATGCCAAACGTCCTGCACGGTGTTGGGCTGTAAGCACAACCCCCACCTGTGGACGTCGGGCCCTCATACCACCATCATGGAGTCTGTTTCTGACCGTTTGAGCAGACACATGCACATTTGTGGCCTGCTGGAGGTCATTTTGCAGGGCTCTGGCAGTGCTCCTCCTGCTCCTCCTTGCACAAAGGCGGAGGTAGCAGTCCTGCTGCTGGGTTGTTGCCCCTCCTACGGCCTCCTCCACGTCTCCTGATGTACTGGCCTGTCTCCTGGTAGCGCCTCCATGCTCTGGACACTACGCTGACAGACACAGCAAACCTTCTTCCCACAGCTCGCATTGATGTGCCATCCTGGATGAGCTGCACTACCTGAGCCACTTGTGTGGGTTGTAGACTCCGTCTCATGCTATCACTAGAGTGAAAGCACCGCCAGCATTCAAAAGTGACCAAAACATCAGCCAGGAAGCATAGGAACTGAGAAGTGGTCTGTGGTCACCAACTGCAAAACCAGTCCATTATTGGGGGTGTCTTGCTAATTGTCTATAATTTCCACCTGTTGTCTATTCTATTTGCACAACAGCATGTGAAATGTATTGTCAATCAGTGTTGCTTCCTAAGTGGACAGTTTGATTTCACAGAAGTGTGATTGACTTGGAGTTACATTGTGTTGTTTAAGTGTTCCCTTTATTTTTTTGAGCAGTGTATGTACAAAAAGGTTTATCTAAGACCAATACTTGTCTTAGATAAACTCATTCTCACACACTCCCTACCAGCACATACTGGATGCCTGTATGTTCATTATACATACACTAAGTGGCAGTGTAGTCTCTGGTAGAATAATAGGCAGATAAACACTTGTAGGCACATACTCAGACACCAATGAGTGTGCGCACAAACACATGCATGCGTGGGTGTGGACGTCAGTTCAGTATTTATGTATGTGTTTGATGATACAGCGTTTTGCTTAAAAAACATCAGGTGTGAAACCTTTAGACAGGTGTAGACGATTAAAAGTTCTGATTGTGATCAGATCTTCCTGACCAGCTCCGTAGGTAGTCAGGGACCCAATGTATCTGGATATCAATCAATTGTAAACAGATCTGGATGGTCAAATCATTTAAATCATCATTATACCGGCCTCTAAAATCCTTGACAGGTAGCACCATTGACTTACAGCATAAATAAGTGTCTTCAAATAAATACATTCATATTATTTTGAAAGAATGTCTATCAAATAATTTGCATACAGGGAGGCACCAGGAAATCTGGTCACAATGCGGACACAGTGGATGGATAAGAGACAAACCTTGATCAGATAGTGATTGGATAATATTGATCAGATCACGAAACCCACATGTTAGCGCAAGGTGTAAATGAGGCCTATTTGTTGTATAGAAATGAGCTTAGCCCAGACCTTAAACAACACGTCTTTCATTTAAATCAGCCGTTTTCAAAGTCTGAGACAGTGGGCCTCCCTTCAGAGAACATCATGACAACTGCTTTAAAATATGTTGGAGAGGAGCGGAGAGAGTGCTCTTATTGACAAATTAACCTCTACACCTCTTTCCTTTCCCCTTTTCTCCTTCCTCTTCCCACCTGTTCTCCTTGAATCATTTTCTCCTCTCATCCGTCCTTCACCTATTCTTCTCCTCTAATCTCCACCCTCTCTATCATTCTCCTCCCTCCCTTTTGTCTTTAGCCTAAGCGTTGATTACAGTGCTTCACTGATAACTCTTATCTCTCTCAACACTACACTCACTG
Organism: Coregonus clupeaformis; assembly: GCF_020615455.1. NCBI lineage: Eukaryota > Metazoa > Chordata > Actinopteri > Salmoniformes > Salmonidae > Coregonus > Coregonus clupeaformis. The sequence goes on along the minus strand of NC_059192.1, from coordinate 41,248,903 downwards.
TTGCAGACACCTGTGTATGGTCCAGTGTGTGTGTGTGTGTGTGTGTGTGTGTGTGCATTAGTATTTGTGTGTGTGTTTCAATAAGAGAGAGTGTTAATTGTGTGTACAGCATACCGGCCACGCACGCACACACCCAAGCACACACCCACACACACACCCACACGCACCCCTGGATCAGACAGAAGAAGAATCAGAAAGAAGACAGACAGCTAGAGAAAGCAGAGAAGACAGAAATAACCCCTATATTAGATACTACCACTACTGCAATACTATGGCAATGATGATAATGGTGATGACAGTTCTTTGTAATGACGACGATTGAATCTGAACACCATACCATAGCAACAGTATAGCAACCCTAATCTTAACCCCAACCCCTTAAACACCATTCAATAAAATATGTATGTTCCAAACCGACAGAACCCACACGTCGAGTCAAGGACACCATACAAAAATAAGTAATGAACTCTAAAGCTTATGGAATCATGTATGTGTAGGAATTAAAATGTTCTGTATATTATATTCTGATGTGCACTTTAAATATGTTTCATACAAATATGCTTTAAACTGTACTTTTGAATATGTATAAGCATGTGTCTTAGTAAAGTAGGACAGAAAATGGCATAACAGAGTCATAGTTGTAGATTCTGAATAATTTTCTTCTTGTGAGTGTCAATGTTTTGTCTGCATTGTTCTTATCTCTTGTGTTTAACACAAATAAAACGATGTGTTGCCTGACAATACCGATTCAGATTGTAATAACATGTCACATACAGTAGAATGTCCTTGGTCTATTCTGTATTTTGACTCTCCTACCCACCTACCCAACAGCAAAACATTGGCTCTGTACCTTCTGACAACTCTGTCAAGGTGTTTCACCTTGATCCAGAGAGACAGAAAGAGAGACAGAGACACAGAGAGGGAAAGAGACAGAGAGAGGCAGAGAGAGATACAGAGAGAGACAGAGAGAGACACAGAGAGACAGAAGGAGTCACTTGCTTTGGCAATGCTAACATACGTTTCCCATGCGAATAAAGCCTTTAAATTGAATTGAATTGAATTGAATTGAGAGAGAGAGCTGGGTGGTCGGGAGGTAGGTCTACTGTGAGTAAAACAAACCTGTGTCATCCCTCACTAGATAGAGAGAGGTCTTTCATTTGGAAAGAGTGAATGTGTGTGTGTGAGTTTGTGTGTGTGTGTGTGTGCATTTGTGTGTGTGTGTGTGTGTGATAGGTGAACAAATCACCCTCCCCTCCTGCTGTTTTCTCACCTTCATTTCACTCCCCTGCCTCCTTGTGAGATGCACAGTGAGACCCAAACGAGACACAGCAAGATGAGACAAGACAACAGGAGACATGACTCTCACGCTCCATATCTAATAATAATACTGTCTTTCGAAAGACACGTCATTCTGAGAGTAACACATTGTTTACACAAACACAGACAGACAGACGGACAGACAAACAGCACTCCAAAACACTCCTCCATGAGCATACCATTCAGAGCGAGAGAGAGAGAGAGCGGGAGGGGGGGACGGGGGACAGAGAGAAAGAGACAGAGAGTAACGGATGACAGACGAGTGTGCGCTGCCTGTGAGAGAGACATGACTCCTGACAAACAAATGACAGAACCACAGCAGACATGGTGATGAACATGAAGTTCTTGTTCATTAGCACATGCAACGGAAAAAGTCTTATTGGGGATTTCTTATTGGACAAGAAATGAGGGTTTCTTATTGGACAAGTTCAGGTTCTCTCCTGGTTTCAGTCTTTTTTCTTCCGTTTGGTGCCTAATGAACGTGGCGCTGTTTATCTTTAAGCCCATCAGTGTCATATGAGCTTGAAAACCTCTTTACAAACAATAAGTAAAGTTGAGCTGTGTCAGTATGCCACTGACAGAATGTGTAAGGGTAGTGTGCAATATGTATTATGTATGTGGCTATACGAGACATTTAAATGTGTATGACATGGGTAACCTGCAATGTATGTATTATGTTGAGTGTTTAATGTTATGTACAGTGTTTATTTTGTATACAGTAGTACTGTGTCTAAGACCATTTTCCTGTCCTCTCCTGGTCCTGTCATGCCCTGTCCTGCACTAATCCATTATTTTTTTATCATCATCGTTTTATAAGGCTCTGCAGTGCAATGCCTCTGCAGAATGATTCGTCATCAAGATATACAGATATACATACATCTCAGACATGTGGAGTGAGGAATCATGCTGATATTTTTCCGGCATTTCAATCTGCAACGTTTACTATGTTACACATTTCTGACTACAACCCTGGTCTCAGCGCTCACTGGCATTCAAATCAACAACGTGAACGTTTTCAGAGAGATTACAAATCTATCATGTATCAGAGTTAAATAATGAGGTCATGAGTGACTTGATGTAGGAGGAGAGAAACAATAAGGAGCTAACAAGTGTCTTATTGAGAAACTTGATGATTCATCTCTCTCTCTCTCTCTCTCTCTCTCTCTCTCTCTCTCTCTCTCTCTCTCTCTCTCTCTCTCTCTCTCTCTCTCTCTCTCTCTCTCTCTCTCTCTCTCAATTTCAACTTAAGGGCTTTATTGGCATGGTAAACATATGTTTACATTGCCAAAGCAAGTGAAATAGATAATAAACTAAAGTTAAATAAACAATAAAAAATGTACAGTCGTGGTCAAAAGTTTTGAGAATGACACAAATACTAATTTTCACAAAGTCTACTGCCTCAGTTTTGATGATGGCAATTTGCATATACTCCAGAATGTCATGAAGAGTGATCAGATGAATTGCAATTAATTGCAAAGTCCCTCTTTGCCATGAAAATGAACTTAATCGCCCCAAAACATTTCCACTGCATTTCAGCCCTGCCACAAAAGGACCAGCTGCCATCATGTCAGTGATTATTTCGTTAACACAGGTGAGAGTGTTGACGAGGACAAGGCTGGAGATCACTCTGTCATGCTGATTGAGTTAGAATAACAGACTGGAAGCTTTAAAAGGAGGGTGGTGCTTGAAATCATTGTTCTTCCTCTGTTAACCATGGTTACCTGCAAGGAAACACGTGCCCGCATCATTGCTTTGCACAAAAAGTGCTTCACAGGCAAGGATATTGCTGCTAGTAAGATTGCACCTAAATCAACCATTTATCGGATCATCAAGAACTTCAAGGAGAGAGGTTCAATTGTTGTGAGGAAGGCGTCAGGGTGCCCAAGAAAGTCCAGCAAGTGCCAGGACCGTCTCCTAAAGTTGATTCAGCTGCGGGATCAGGGCACCACCAGTGCAGAGCTTGCTCAGGAATGGCAGCAGGCAGGTGTGAGTGCATCTGCACGCACAGTGAGGCAAAGACTTATGGAGGATGGCCTGGTGTCAAGAAGGGCAGCAAAGAAGCCACTTCTCTCCAGGAAAAACATCAGGGACAGACTGATATTCTGCAAAAGGTTCAGGGATTGGACTGCTGAGGAGTGGGGTAAAGTCATTTTCTCTGATGAATCCCCTTTCCGATTGTTTGGGGCATCCGGAAAACACCTTGTCCGGAGAATACAAGGTGAGCGCTACCATCAGTCCTGTGTCATGCCAACAGTAAAGCATCCTGAGACCATTCATGTGTGGGGTTGCTTCTCAGCCAAGGGAGTGGGCTCACTCACAATTTTGTCTAAGAACACAGCCATGAATAAAGAACGGTACCAACACATCCTCCGAGAGCAACTTCTCCCAACCATCCAAGAACAGTTTGGTGACGACCAATGCCTTTTCCAGCATGATGGAGCACCTTGCCATAAGGCAAAAGTGATAACTAAGTGGCTCGGGGAACAAAACATCGAAAATTTGGGTCCATGGCCAGGAAACTCCCCAGACCTTAATCCCATTGAGAACTTGTGGTCGATCCTCAAGAGGCGGTGGACAAACAAAAACCCACAAATTCTGACAAACTCCAAGCATTGATTATGCAAGAATGGGCTGCCATCAGTCAGGATGTGGCCCAGAAGTTAATTGACAGCATGCCAGGGCGGATTGCAGAGGTCTTGAAAAAGAAGGGTTAACCCTGCAAATATTGACTCTTTGCATAAACTTAATGTAATTGTCAATAAAAGCCTTTGAAACTTATGGAATGCTTGTAATTATACTTCAGTATACCATAGTAACATCTGACAAAAATATCTCATAACACTGAAGCAGCGAACTTTGTGAAGACCAATACTTGTGTATTCTCAAAACTTTTGACCATGACTGCACAGTAAACATTACACTCACAAAAGTTCCAAAAGAATAAAGACATTTCAAATGTCATATAATATGCAAATAGTTAAAGTATAAAAGGGAAAATAAATATAAATAAATATGGGTTGTATTTACAATGGTGTTTGTTCTTCACTGGTTGCCCTTTTCTTGTGGCAACAGGTCACAAATCTTGCTGCAGTGATGGCACACTGTGGTATTTCACCCAATAGATATGGGAGTTTATCAAAATTGGGTTTGTTTTCTAATTCTTTGTGGGTCTGTGTAATCTGAGGGAAATATGTGTCTCTAATATAGTCATACATTTGGCAGGAGGTTAGGAAGTGCAGCTCAGTTTCCACCTCATTTTGTGGGCAGTGTGCACATAGCCTGTCTTCTCTTGAGAGCCAGGTCTGCCTACGGTGGCCTTTCTCAATAGCAAGGCTATACTCACTGAGTCTGTACATAGTCAAAGCTTTCCTTAAATTTGGGTCAATCACAGTGGTCACGTATTCTGCCACTGTGCACTCTCTGTTTAGGGCCAAATAGCATTCTAGTTTGAGCTGTTTTTTTGTTAATTCTTTCCAATGTGTCAAGTAATTATCTTTTTGGTTTCTCATGATTTGGTTGGGTCTAATTGTGTTGCTGTCCTGGGGCTCTGTGGGGTCTGTTTGTCTTTGTGAACAGAGCCCCAGGACCAGCTTGCTTAGGGGACTCTTCTCCAGGTTCATCTCTCTGTAGGTGATGGCTTGTTATGGATGGTTTGGGAATCGCTTCCATTTAGGTGGTTGTAGAATTTAACGGCTCTTTTCTGGATGTTGATAATTAGCGGGTATCAGACTAATTCTGCTCTGCATGCATTATTTGGTGTTTTATGTTGTACACAGAGGATATTTTTGCAGAATTCTGCATGCAGAGTCTCAATTTGGTGTTTGTCCCATTTTGTGAATTCTTGGTTGGTGAGCGGACCCCAGACCTCACAACCATAAAGGGCAATGGGTTCTATAACTGATTAAAGTATTTTTAGCCAGATCCTAATTAGTATGTCGAATTTTATGTTCCTTTTGATGGCATAGAAGGCCCTTCTTGCCTTGTCTCTCAGATCGTTCACATCTTTGTGGAAGTTACCTGTGGCGCTGATGTTTAGGCCGAGGTACAGTACGAGTCAAAAGTTTGGACACACCTACTCATTCAAGGGTTTTTCTTTATTTTTACTATTTTTTACATTGTAGAATAATAGTGAAGACATCAAAACTATGAAATAGCACTTATGGAATCATGTAGTAGCCAAAAAAGTGTTAAACAAATCAAAATATATTTTATATTTGAGATTCTTCAAATAGCCACCCTCTACCTTGATGACAGCTTTGCACACTCTTGGCATTCTCTCAACCAGCTTCACCTGGAATGCCTTTCCAACAGTCTTGAAGGAGTTCCCACATATGCTGAGCACTTGTTGGCTGCTTTTCCTTCACTCTGCCGTCCGACTCATCCCAAACCATCTCAATTGGGTTGAGGTCGGGGGATTGTGGAGGCCAGGTCATCTGATGAGGCAGAACATCACTCTCCTACTTGGTCAAATAGCCCTTACACAGCCTGGAGGTGTGTTGGGTCATTGTCCTGTTGAAAAACAAACCAGATATGATGGCGTATCGCTGCAGAATGCTGTGGTTGCCATGCTGGTTAAGTGTGCCTTGAATTCTAAATAAATCACAGACAGTGTAACCAGCAAAGCACCCCAACACCATAATACCTCCTCCATGCTTTACGGTGGGAACTACACATGCAGAGATAATCCGTTCACCCACACGTGTCTCACAAAGACACAGCGGTTGGAACCAAAAATCTCCAATTTGGACTCCAGATCAAAGGACACATTTCCACCATTCTAATGATTGTGTTTCCTGGCCCAAGCAGGTCTCTTTTTCTTATTGGTGTCCTTTAGTAGTGGTTTCTTTGCAGCAATTCGACCATGAAGGCCTGATTCACACAGTCCCCTCTGAACAGTTGATGTGAAGCATTTATTTGGGCTGCAATTTCTGAGGCGGGTAACTAATGAACTCATCCTCTGCAGCAGAGATAACTCTGGGTCTTCCATTCCTATGGCAGTCCTCATGAGAGCCAGTTTCATCATAGCACTTGTGGTTTTTGCGACTGCACTTGAAGAAACTTTCAAAGTTCTTGAAATGTTCCATATTGACTGAACTTCATTCTTAAAGTAATGATGGACCAACATTTCTCTTTGCTTATTTGAGCTGTTCTTGACATACTATGGACTTGGTATTTTACCAAATAGGGCTATCTTCTGTACAAGTTAATGGAAAAGATAGACAGGGAACGAGGCGAGTGTGTGTGTGTGTGTGTGTGTGTGTGTGTGTGTGTGTGTGTGTGTGTGTGCGCGCGTGTGTGTTTATGTGAATAGAGATCCCTCCGGCGTTTAATAGCTATAGTTAGACTAGATTTATTCACTGCTGTAATAGCTGTAGTTAGAGTACATTTATCCACCTGCCATAGGAGGATGTCACACACCACACACACACACACACACACATTGAAGATACTAACTCTAAGCTTTATAAGCATCTAATGACTAAAGATCTAGGTGAACAGACGCTGATTAGAAAAGTAATTATTTATCAATAAACTACAAAAAATGTCCATGACATCATGAACTAGTCAGTATGTTGAAAAGTGAATGGGAGTGATTGTTACGTACAGCCTGTGTCAGTCTCTAGGTATACACTTTGGCTGTCCCCATAGGAGAACACTTTTTAGAACCCTTTTGGTCATAGTAAAACCCTTTCCACAGAGGGTTCTGCATGGAACCCAAAATGGTTCTATGTGGAACCAAAAAAGGTTCTCCCTGGAACCAAAAATAAGTGTTCTCCTAAGGGGACAGCCGAAGAACCCTTTTGGAACTGTGAGAGAAAAATCACGTATCTACCCGATTTGTTTAATATTAATAGTTAACAATTAATGTGCTTAACAATAGTAGAGACATTTCTTTAGTGCATATGATGTGCTTCTGAGAAAGGATGGTTCATCTCTTCCACATTCACTCCCCGCAGCTGGTCTAGGCGTGTAGTCAAGGACATGGGATAGAGATAAACTTGAGGAACAGATAGACCTGTATTGTTTTAATTTCTCTTTGCTTCTGAGTAACCTGGTCACACGGTATAAGACAAAGAGCCTCTGAGAAGTGACCACAGTTCTTCAGCCCATCCTGTTCTTTTACTATCTTCCAAGGGCACCACTGTGAGAACGGAGGCTAGCTTGGTAGAGAAAGGAGTAAACAGAACTGCCATTATCACACACCCAGTACACCTGGCCACAATAAGTAAACAAGGTAGCTTAGGAAGCCCTGATCTACCACAGTTTTATGTTTCTATATAAACCCCTTGAGTTTCTGTATTTTTTGGGCTCTCACTCCATTCACTCTGTGTGCATGTAGTGACCTTGCTCCCTTACTAATAAGTGAATAAAGATTTAGTTTAAATATAACTCTGACTTGTGTGATAAATGTGTCTCTCTTCATTTGATAATACATAAATAACCACCACAGAAACCTTTTTTGTAAATGTAGTACCCTGTCTATAGAGACGCTGTGTAATAGCTCCCAGAAAAGCCTGGTGATACAGTATATGACAAACTTTTGTGTAAATGAAACCAGCAGGAGGTTGGTTTGCCCATACACACTACACACATGCACAAGCACACACACACGTGCAGCAGCTCCCAGTCACACAGGGCCAACAGCTGGTGGTACTTGAAGAGGGTGGCATCTACTCTCTCTCCTACATGCCTTGTGAGTTTTAGTATATGTGTGTGATTCCAAGCGCATGCTCATAAATCCTCAATGGGAAAGTGTGTGTGTGTGTGTGTGGGGGGAGGGTGATGTCTATGACAGATCTAAGGCTCCATAGGCCATGGGAGATATAGCGAGGCAGGGACAGATGTTCATTATGCCTACCTTGAAACACACACACACACGCACACGCACACACACGTAATGATCAATGAGGTAAGGGTTCTCTGACTCTATTGAAAAACAGACTGTTTACACTCTATTGGACAGTTGTAAACACCCTATTCCCCCTGGAAACCATTAGTATATCAACATCTGCATTTTGGAGACATTTAACGAGAGGGAGAGATAGAGCAAGATCTACAGTGTGTGTAGGCTTTAGTTCCAGCCTTGGTCCTATAGCAACACCTGATTCAACTATAATCATAAAGACTGTGATTAGTGTAATAAGGTAGTTCATGAGGGCCTGGCACTAAAGCCAGAACACCCTATAGCTCACCAGTACCAGGAATCAAAGAATAAACTCTTCCATTCTGTTTCCTCCTCACCCTCTCCTCCCTTATCCACTCATGTTCTTATGTGCATGCTTAATCTCATCTCTCGCTTCTTTCTCCTCTCCAACCACTTTCCCTCGTTTTCTTTACTTTTCATCAACTCATTGCTTTCTCTGTTATCCTATCCTCACCTCTCTCCTCCCTTTCTCCTCTCCTTCTCTAACCATTCTTCTCTCCTTATGTACATGTACACGTTGTCTCTGTTCTCCTCTCTTCCCCCTCTTCTCTCCTCCCTGTCAGACTGCTGTTAATAGGAATTTATTTTTAGTGTGTGTGAGGTGTGTGTGAGTGTGTATTTGTAGTGGGTGTGTGAGAGGTGTGTGTGTCGATGATGGATGAAGGTCATGTTTCACGTAGGGATGTAATGATTCACCGATATGCATCTGTCCCCGGTTCAAATGTTTAAGATATGAGTGCATCGGTCCGCAGGACCCCAAAACAGATCCAAATGCAGCATGCATTGGTCAGAAAATCGTTTCAAACATTATGAATCGGCGGTTCACAATAGCTTTTTGCTCAGGGTACTTTCTTTCTACTTTCTGAAAATACCTCTCATATTTTGTGACAACTGATGCGTCCTCTCCTTCAGTGTCAAACTAAGCATGTAATTGTGTTGACAGTCATTGATCTACAAGTCATTTTGCATGCCACTCAACCCAGGCAATATCAGTAGCCTAGTCAATCTGCGCGCTGTGCTCAGCTTTGCGCACTGACCAAGGAGAGGTAGGCTTATTCCTGATCTGGCACATCTGCAGGTCACTTTCAGCATTCAAATGTTTGTAAAATGGCTTGCGCAATATTAGGCGTTATTAGTTAAGTGACAATAAGTCTAATTTGCTAAAAGCAAACAATGCCCCCCTTAACTGATAGTGGGGAGGTAGATGCCCAGTTTCCCTTATATTACCAAAGATGGTAACACTTTATTTGGATAGGGCTTACCCTGGACAACCATTACCCTAACCCTAAACTTAACCTTTAGCCTTACCCTTACCCTAACCCTAACCGTAACCTTAGCAAGCAGTTGCTTATCAACAGATAGTCAGTTGCTTATTAACAGATAGTTTGTTGATATACTGAACAAAAATATAAACGCAACATGCAACAATTTCAAAGATTTTACTGAGTTATTTGTCATGGGAATACAGATATGCATCCATTGGTCACAGATACCTTAAAAAAAATTGGCCTCACATTGGGCCTCAGGATCTCATCACGGTATTTCTGTGCATTCAAATTGCCATTGATAAAATGCGATTGTATTCGTTGTCCGTATCTTATGCCTGCCCATTCGATAACCCCACCGCCACCATGGTATGGGCAGGCATAAGTTACAGAAAACGAACACAATTGCATTGTGAGGCCCATTTCTTTTAAGGTATCTGTGACCAACGGATGCATATCTGTATTCCCATTACAAATAACTCAGTAAAATCTTTGAAATTGTTGCATGTTGATGCACCCACAAGACGCCATTCACGTGGTCTGCGGTTGTGAGGCCGGTTGGTCATACTGACAAATTCTCTAAAACGATGTTGGAGGTGGCTTATGGTAGAGAAATGAACATTAAATTGTCTGGTAACAGCTCTGGTGGACATTCCTGCAGTCAGCATGCCAATTCTGCGCTCCCTCAAAACTTGAGACATCTGTGGCATTGTGTTGTGTGACAGAACTGCACATTTTAGAGTGGCGTTTTATTGTCCCCAGCACAAGGGACACCTGTGTAATGATCATACTGTTTAATCAGCTCGTTGATATGCCACACCTGTCAGGTGGATGATTATCTTGGCAAAGGAGAAATGCTCACTCAAATTTGTGCACATATTTTTTAGAGAAATACGTTTTTTGAGCATATGGAAAATGTCTGGGATCTTTTATTTCAGCTCATGAAACATGGGACCAACACTTTACATTTACGTCATTTAGCAGACGCTCTTATCCAGAGCGACTTACAGTTAGTGAATAAATTTTTTTTTTTATACTGGCCCCCCGTGGGAATCGAACCCACAACCCTGGCGTTGCAAACGCCACGCTCTATCAACTGAGCTACATCCCTGCCGGCCATTCCCTCCCCTACCCTGGACGACGCTGGGCCAATTGTGCGCCGCCCCATGGGTCTCCCTGTCGCGGCCTGCTGCGACAGAGCCTGGATTCGAACCAGGATCTCTAGTGGCACAGTTAGCACTGCGATGCAGTGCCTTAGACCACTGCGCCACTCAGGAGTACATGTTGCGTTTATATTTTTGTTCAGTGTAGTATGACCATCTGTAGAGCATCTACAGATGGACTATCCAAATAAAGTGTGACCTAGATGAATACATCATTTACACACACACACACTCACACACACACACACACACACACACACACACACACACACACACACACACACACACACACAGTCAGCTGAGACAGATCCAGCTCAGAGAGGCCTATCTCATGAGCCTACAAGCTCTCAGTCTCACGTCAGAAATAGACGTTCATCCATGTTTCACAACGTGAAATTTCAAAGTGTTTAAGGTTAAGTTTAGGCATTAACTCAGCATTTTTAAGGTTAGGGTTAAGTTCAGGCATTAACTCCGAATTCTTAAGATTAACTCTGAATGGTTAAGGTAAGGGTTAAGGTTTGGGATAGGCTTAAAACAAAAATACCATTCTATCACTGGATTCAAACATGCAACCTTTGGAATCAGAGGCAGATGCTTTCGCCTATCTGCCATCCCCATCCACAACACCAAAGCCTCCTTGAAGGTCACAGTGTTAACTGTTGCCCCTAGTGGCCGGTTTCTACATCATCTCCCGACATTCTCAGACATGGATGGACGTCAAATGCTGACTTGTATCACTGGTGACCTGACTGTATTTCTTCACCACTTCCAGCTACATCTGGTCTCCCATCCAGTGACTGACCAGGACCGGCCCTGCTTAACTTCAGAGGCAAACCAATAGTGGGATGCAGGGTGCTATGTTGCTGGAATGAATGTGCCAAAACGTTCAACTGGAAAAAAGGCAGCGAAAGCAAAGGCCAGGGTAACATAAGGAAAATTGCAGCAAAGACGGAGGCGTTTAATTTAATCGATTTATCGGAAAAAAATGAAAACTCTTTTTTTTGCATCCATTTAGAATTCATTTGTTCTCGCATTTCAAAATGATTTCCTTGCAATATTTTTGTTTTGGTATCAATACTTTTGGGTTTATGTTTTGCTTTCAATATCATTATTTTTGTTTGCAATACACACACACACACACACACACACACACACACACACACACACACACACGTGGAGTGTCTCCTCTATTCTTCCTGACGACAGACACAGAGACACAGGGAGTCCCACTGTGTAGACATGGGGTTTGTTTTGAGTGATTTGTCCTTATGGAAATGAACATTTCTTCTCCTGTGGAGACTATTGACACACGCTGGGATAAAATGCTACAGTCCGTTAGTCGTTTCACACAAACATACACACGTATGCGTGCACAAACACACACAACAAGTGAGCATGTGCACACACATACACACACAAACCCCACCTCTGCAAGTACTCCCAACTCTTCAGTGCTTGTCACTTCAGCCAGCGTATGGTTTATTCATGATCTATTAGATGTTCACAGTTTAAATCCATTTAATAAAGAAGAGAAACGTAATGGAGAGACAGAAGCAGGAGAGATAGGCAGGAAGAGAAAGAAAGGGGAGTAGAAATGTGACATCATTAATATTATACTATTAGAATATTGGCTTATACTGCATTAAGGGTCAGAGAAGGATCTCTCTAACACACACATGCACGCACACACACACACACACACACACACACACACACACACACACACGAGCAGAGGTGACATCATTAGGTATATAAACTGTTGGTTCCAAAAAGGGATAACTAAAATAGGTCTAACATAGGTTTCCTCCTCTACGGGTTTACATTTGGATCCGTGTGGAGTCAGTAATTGGACTATCTATTCACAATGACCTTGCAGCAAGTATTTACTGTACAACTAAGTAATGTGCAAGAAAGAAGTAAGCAGTTGTTACAAAGCACGTGAAAACGTATTTTACCTTGTTAGTAAACCACTGATATACAATGTGCCTTCGGAAAGTATTCAGACCCCTTGACTTTTTCCACATTTTGTTACATTACAGCCTTATTCTAAATTTGATTAAATAGTTTTTTCCCCTCATCAATCTACACACAACACCCAATAATGACAAAGCAAAAACAGTTTTTTTGAAATCTTTGCTAATTTATATAAATAAAAACCTGAAATATCACATTTACATAAGTATTGAGACCTTTTACTCAGTACTTTGTTGAAGCACCTTTGGCAGCAATTACAGCCTCAAGTCTTCTTGGGTATGACACTACAAGCTTGGCACACCTGTTTTTGGGGAGTTTCTCCCATTCTTCTCTGCAGGTCCTCTGAAGCTCTGTCTGGTTGGATGGGGAGCGTTGCTGCACAGCTATTTTCAGGTCTCTCCAAAGATGTTCGATCGGGTTCAAGTCCAGGCTCTGGCTGGGCCAATCAAGGAAATTCAGAGACTTGTCCCGAAGCCACTCCTGCGTTGTCTTGGCTGTGTCCTTATGGTCGTTGTCAGGTTGGAAGGTGAACCTTCACCCAAGTCTGAGGTCCTGAGTGTTCTGGAGCAGGTTTTTATCAAGGTTCTCTCTGTACTTTGCTCCGTTCATCTTTCCCTCAATCTTGACTAGTCTCCCAGTCCCTGCCGCTGAAAAAACATCCCTACAGCATGATGCTGCCACCACAATGCTTCACCGTAGGGATGGTGCCAGGTTTCCTCCAGACATGACGCTTGGCATTCAGGCCAAAAAGTTCAATCTTAGTTTCAGACCAGAGAATCTTGTTTCTCATGGTCTGAGAGTCTTTAGGTGCCTTTTGGCAAACTCCAAGTTGGCTGTCATGTGCCTTTTACTGAGGAGTGGCTTCCGTCTGGCCACTCTACCATAAAGGCCTGATTGGTAGAGTGCTGCAGAGATGGTTTGTTCTCCTAGAAAGTTCTCCCATCTCCACAGAGGAACTCTAGAGCTCTGTCAGAGTGACCATCGGGTTCTTGGTCACTCACCAAGGCCCGTCTCCCCCGATTGCTCAGTTTGGCCGGGCAGCCAGCTCTACGAAGAGTCTTGGTGGTTCCAAACTTCTTCCATTTAAGAATGATGGAGGCCACTGTGTTCTTGGGGACCTTCAAAGCTGCAGAAATGTTTTGGTACCCTTCCCCAGATCTGTACCTCGACACAATCCTGTCTCGGAACTCTACGGACAATTCCTTCGACCTCATGGCTTGGTTTTTGCTCTGACATGTACTGTCAACTGTGGGACCTTATATAGGTGTGTGCCTTTCCAAATCATGTCCAATCAATTGAATTTACCACAGGTGGACTCCAATCAAGTTGTAGAAACATCTCAAGGATGGTCAATGGAAAGAGGATGCACCTGAGCTCAATTTCGAGTCTCATAGCAAAGGGTCTGAATACTTATGCAAATAAGGTATTTCTGTTTTTTGTTTTTAATAAATGTGCAAACATTTCTAAAAACCTGTTTTCGCTTTGTCATTATGGTGTATTGTGTGTAGATTGCTGAGGAAAATGTTTTATTTAATTCATTTTAGAATAAGGCTGTAACGTAACAAAATGTGGAAAAAGTCAAGGGGTCTGTATGTAGTGTGTGCACGTGTGAGTGCACGTGTGTGTAGATAAGCACCATGGGGGCTGTGAAATCAGAGGTCATTAATTAGGAGTGTGTGTATTAACGTTCCCAGGAGACTGAAGAATGAACACTTTGTTTCCTTTAGCACCATGTCACTCTGACTAATTACTGCTACTGGTCGCAAGAAGGAAACAAATGTGATTTGAAACTCCCTGTGCTGCTGTGTGCTGTGTGTTGGCTACCTATTTTTCTCCTCTCCTTATCCTTCAATCACCACAGTAAGTGTGGGTGTCTGTGTGTGTGTGTGTGTGTGTATGTTCTGTGTGTCTGTGTGTGCGTGCGTGCGCAGCCGTACATGTGTGCAAGTCTTTATCTACGGTAAATGAGTTTGATATCAGTCAGTGATGCCCTGTTCTCTATCTGAAGATCATGAGAGACAAAACACAACAAAAGACAAAGCTCATACCCTACAATCGTAGAATAGCCGATTAGCCGTCTGGCAAAACAAGAAGAAAATACTTTACTCCACTGGCATATATTCTACAAGTTCTCAGTCTCCCGTCAGAATTAGATGTTCATCCATGTTTCTCAAACGTCAAATTTCGAAGTTCTTCCAAATGTCAGATTTCGAAGTGTTTAAGGTTAAGTTTAGCCATTAACTACACATTTTAAAGATAAGGGTTAAGGATTGGGATAGGCTTAAAACAAAAATATAAAAAAACTACTTTCTATCGCTGGATTCAAACATGCAACCTTTAGAATCAGAGGCAGATGTTTATGCCAATCTGCCATCCCCGTCCACAATGCCCTAGCAAAACCAAAACCTACTTGAAGGTAATAGCGCTCATCTCCCGACGTCCTCACACATAGATGGACGTCAATATATTATAGCTATTGTGGATGTCGGATCACCACCTCAAGCTGAACCTCGGCAAGACGGAGCTGCTCTTCCTCCCGGGAAGGACAGCCCGCTCCATGATCTCGCAATCACGGTTGACAACTCCGTTGTGTCCTCCTCCCAGAGTGCAAAGAAACTTGGTGTGACTCTGGACAACACCCTGTCATTCTCCGCTAACATCAAAGCGATAACCCGATCCTGTAGGTTAATGCTCTACAACATTCGCAGAGTACGACCCTACCTTACACAGGACGCGGCATAGGTTCTAATCCAGGCACTTGTCATCTCCCGTCTGGATTACTGCAACTCACTGTTGGCTGGGCTCCCTGCCTGTGCCATTAAACCCCTACAACTCATCCAGAACGCTGCAGCCCGTCTGGTGTTCGACCTTCCCAAGTTCTCTCACGTCACCCCGCTCCTCCGCACACTCCACTGGCTTCCAGTTGAAGCTCGCATCTGCTACAAGACCATGGTGCTTGCCTACGGAGCTGTGAGGGGAACGGCACCTCCTTACCTTCAGGCTCTGATCAGTCCCTATACCCAAACGAGGGCATTGCGTACTTCCACCTCTGGATTGCTGGTCCCCCTACCTCTGCGAAAGCAAAGTTCCCGCTCAACCCAGTTAAAACTGTTCGCTGCTCTGGCACCCCAATGGTGGAACAAGCTCCCTCACGATGCCAGGACAGCGGAGTCATTGACCACCTTCCAGAGACACTTGAAACCCTACCTCTTTAAGGAATACCTGGGATAGTATAATTGTAATCCTTCTACCCCCCCCCCCCCCCCACAAAATAATAATAATAGATAATAATAAAACAAAACAATATCTAAAAAAAAATGAAAAAATGATGACAAAAATAAATAAATAATAATAACAATAATAATAATAATAATGATAAAAAAATAAAAATACATACAGTGGGGAGAACAAGTATTTGATACACTGCCGATTTTGCAGGTTTTCCTACATACAAAGCATGTAGAGGTCTGTCATTTTTATCATAGGTACACTTCAACTGTGAGAGACGGAATATCCAGAAAATCACATTGTATGATTTTTAAGTAATTTATTTGCATTTTATTGCATGACATAAGTATTTGATACATCAGAAAAGCAGAACTTAATATTTGGTACAGAAACCTTTGTTTGCAATTACAGAGATCATACGTTTCCTGTAGGTCTTGACCAGGTTTGCACACACTGCAGCAGGGATTTTGGCCCACTCCTCCATACAGACCTTCTCCAGATCCTTCAGGTTTCGGGGCTGTCGCTGGGCAATACGGACTTTCAGCTCCCTCCAAAGATTTTCTATTGGGATCAGGTCTGGAGACTGGCTAGGCCACTCCAGGACATTGAGATGCTTCTTACAGAGCCACTCCTTAGTTGCCCTGGCTGTGTGTTTCGGGTCGTTGTCATGCTGGAAGACCCAGCCACGACCCATCTTCAATGCTCTTACTGAGGGAAGGAGGTTGTTGGCCAAGATCTCGCGATACATGGCCCCATTCATCCTCCCCTCAATACGGTGCAGTCATTCTGTCCCCTTTGCAGAAAAGCATCCCCAAAGAATGATTTTTCCACCTCCATGCTTCACGGTTGGGATGGTGTTCTTGGGGTTGTACTCATCCTTCTTCTTCCTCCAAACACGGCGAGTGGAGTTTAGACCAAAAAGCTCTATTTTTGTCTCATCAGACCACATGACTTTCTCCCATTCCTCCTCTGGATCATCCAGATGGTCATTGGCAAACTTCAGACGGGCCTGGACATGCACTGGCTTGAGGAGGGGGACCTTGCGTGCGCTGCAGGATTTTAATCCATGATGGCGTAGTGTGTTACTAATGGTTTTCTTTGAGACTGTGGTCCCAGCTCTCTTCAGGTCATTGACCAGGTCCTGCCGTGTAGTTCTGGGCTGATCCCTCACCTTCCTCATGATCATTGATGCCCCACGAGGTGAGATCTTGCATGGAGCCCCAGACCGAGGGTGATTGACCGTCATCTTGAACTTCTTCCATTTTCTAATAATTGCGCCAACAGTTGTTGCCTTCTCACCAAGCTGCTTGCCTATTGTCCTGTAGCCCATTCCAGCCTTGTGCAGGTCTACAATTGTATCTCTGATGTCCTTACACAGCTCTCTGGTCTTGGCCATTGTGGAGAGGTTGGAGTCTGTTTGATTGAGTGTGTGGACAGGTTTCTTTTATACAGGTAACGAGTTCAAACAGGTGCAGTTAATACAGGTAATGAGTGGCGAACAGGAGGGCTTCTTAAAGAAAAACTAACAGGTCTGTGAGAGCCGGAATTCTTACTGGTTGGTAGGTGATCAAATACTTATGTCATGCAATAAAATGCAAATTAATTACTTAAAAATCATACAATGTGATTTTCTGGATTTTTGTTTTAGATTCAGTCTCTCACAGTTGAAGTGTACCTATGATAAAAATTACAGACCTCTACATGCTTTGTAGGTAGGAAAACCTGCAAAATCGGCAGTGCATCAAATACTTGTTCTCCCCACTGTATATATATATATATATATAGAAAACCAATGAAAATTAAGAATATACTCTATTTTTTTTGTTTTTTGTTTTTTTTGGGGGTGGGGGGGAATGGATCAGCTTAATATTGCAGATAGATTGTATCTTCTATCAATGTAATTGTCTGCATCACTTCCAATCCCCCATGTTTTTTAAAAATATATATACTCCCCTTTATTACTTTTCAACCACACCATCCTTTCCCTACTTGGAGTAAATTAGTGAACAACAATGCCCAGGCCTCTACTTCCGGTCTATACTTACTATCTACACCTTATGGACAGAGTTAATTTTACAATAATTCTATTATATATAAGAATATACTCTTACAAAAAAATTATAATTAATAATTACAAAAATATATAAAAAAATTATTTGTAATGTGGTTGTCCCACTGGTTATCATAAGGTGAATGCACCAATTTGTAAGTCGCTCTGGATAAGAGCGTCTGCTAAATGACGTAAATGTTATGTAATGTAGATTTTTAAAATCTATAGCAGAGGTGGTTCATTGAACTACACTCAGGTAATGAATAACCTTGCTTGAGACCTGAAAGACTCATGTCAGCTCCCTAAGCTAATGCCTATGTTATGAATCAGATATAGGCCTAGGACTGTCTGTATATTTGGTCTATTTCAATTAAGAGAATGACACAACCCAATGGATATCTTATCAGACAGACAATCAAATGAGTCAGACAAACAACACAAAACAAGAGACAAACAGACAGAATAGAGGCACTGAGAGAAAGTGGAGAGAGCAGAGAGAGAAGGAGAGAGGGAGGGAGGGATAGTTTTGCCGAATAGTGTTTAATGCCTGTTAATTAGTCTAAGTAGAGATATGGTTTCACAATAATATAATGAAGCCCTAGGGCAGAAAGGAGAACACATACACACACACACCTCAAAACCCAGATCTATGCTGTGAGAGCCAGTTGAATTATAGTTTTACCAGACAGACTTGATTATCACAGTTAGAGTTCTCTCTCTCCCTCCCTCTTTTCAATTAAATTAAATTCAATTCAATTCAATTTAAGGGCTTTATTGGCATGGGAAACATATGTTAACATTGCCAAAGCAAGTGAAGTAGATAGTAAACAAAAGTGAAATAAACAATAAATATTAACAGTAAACATTACACTCATTTCAAATGTCATATTATGCATATATACAGTGTTGTAACAATGTGCAAATAGTTAAAGTACAAATGGGAAAATAAATAAACATAAATATGGATTGTATTTACAATGGTGTTTGTTCTTCACTGGTTGCCCTTTTCTTGTGGCAGGCCACAAATCTTGCTGCTGTGATGGCACACTGTGGTATTTCACCCAGTAGATAAGGGAGTTAATAAAAATTGGGTTTGTTTTCGAATTCTTTGTGGATCTCTGTAATCTGAGGGAAATATGTGTCTCTAATATGGTCATACATTTGGCAGGAGGTTAGGAAGTGCAGCTCAGTTTCCACCTCATTTTGTGGGCAGTGTGCACATAGCCTGTCTTCTCTTGAGAGCCAGGTCTGCCTACGGCGGCCTTTCTCAATAGCAAGGCTATACTCACTGAGTCTGTACATAGTCAAAGCTTTCCTTAAGTTTGGGTCAGTCACAGTGGTCAGGTATTCTGCCACTGTGTACTCTCTGTTTAGAGCCAAATAGCATTCTAGTTTGCTCTGTTTTTTTTGTTAATTCTTTCCAATGTGTCAAGTAATTCTCTTTTTGTTTTCTCATGATTTGGTTGGGCCTAATTGTGTTGTTGTTGTCCTGGGGCTCTGTGGGGTCTGTTTGTGTTTGTGAACAGAGCCCCAGGACCATCTTACTTAGGGGACTCTTCTCCAAGTTCATCTCTTTGTAGGTGATGGCTTTGTTATGGAAGGTTTGGGAATCGATTCCTTTTAAGTGGTTATAGATTTAATGGCTCTTTTCTGGATTTTGAAAATTAGAGGGTATCGGCCTAATTCTGTTCTGCATGCATTATTTGGTATTTTTCGTTGTACACTGAGGATATTTTTGCAGAATTCTGCAGGCAGAGTCTCAATTTGGTGTTTGTCCCATTTTGTGAATTTTTGGTTGGTGAGCGGACCCCAGACCTTACAACCATAAAGGGCAATGGGTTCTATAACTGATTCAAGTATTTTTAGCCAGATCCTAATTGGTATGTCAAATTTTATGTTCCTTTTGATGGCATAGAAGGCCCTTCTTGCCTTGTCTCTCAGATCATTCACAGCTTTGTGGAAGTTACCTGTGGTGCTGATGTTTAGAACGAGGTATGTATCGTTTTTTGTGTGCTCTAGGGCAACGGTGTCTAGATGGAATTTGTATTTGTGGTCCTGGCAACTGCACCTTTTTTGGAACACTATTATTTTTCTCTTACTGGGATTTACTGTCAGGGCCCAGGTCTGACAGAATCTGTGCAGAAGATCTAGGTGCTGCTGTAGGCCCTCCTTGGTTGGTGACAGAAGCACCAGATCATCAGCAAACAGTAGACAATTGACTTCAGATTCTAGTAGGGTGAGGCCGGGTGCTGCAGACTGTTCTAGTGCCCTCGCCAATTCGTTGATATATATGTTGAAGAGAGTGGGGCTTAAACTGCATCCCTGTCTCACCCCACGGCCCTGTGGAAAGAAATGTGTGTGTTTTTTGCCAATTTTAACCGCACACTTGTTGTTTGTGTACATGGATTTCTTTCCCTCAAAAATAGTGGGAGGTAGAAAAACTCAATTTGGTTCACTCTACTAATAATATAACATTATATTTCTATGTGTTGCTCAAACTGTGGCATAATATTTTTTCTCCCTACAATGAACTTTTACAAAAGTAATTGTTTTGAACTCATTTGAACTCACTCAGTTATTGAATTCAGCTCTGGACCTACAGGTTTTCATCGTTCCACTTTAATCAGGGCCTGGGGGTCAAAAGTATTCACTGAGTGTAAAAAACATTATGAACACCTGTCTTTTCATGACATAGGGTGAATCCAGGTGAATCCAGGTAAAAGCTATGATCCCTTATTGATGTCACTTGTTAAATACACTTCAATCGGTGTAGATGAAGGGGAGGAGACAGGTTAAAGAAGGATTTTCAAGCCTTGAGACAATTGAGACATGGATTGTGTAAGTGTGCCTTTCAGAGGATGAATGGGCAAGACACAACATTTAAGTGCCTTTGAACCAGGTATGGTAGTAGGTGCCAGGTGCACCGGTGTGTGTCAAGAACTGCTACGCTGCTGGGTTTTTCACGCTCAACAGTTTCCTATGTGCATCAAGAATGGTCCATCACCCAAAGGACATCCAGCCAACTTGACACAACTGTGGGAAGCATTGGAGTCAACATGGGCCAGCATCCCTGTGGAACACTTTAGACACCTTGTATAGTCCATGCACCGACAAATTGAGGCTGTTCTGAGGGCAAAAGGAGGTACAACTCAATATTAGGAAGGTGTTCCTAATGTTTTGTACACTCAGTGTATGTGTATAGTCTAAAAAAAATGTGTATCCATCTAGTAAATGTTATCTACTGTTACAGTTGATTGACTGTCTATTAGCTGGGCCCCTTTACATTAGCATGTCCTAAAACGCCATGATAATGAAATACAAACCAAGATTGACATTGATGAAATCCCTACATACTATTAGCTAGCTCCCATACAGAGAGGACCACATTCACCTCTATCTATCAATTTCTTTACCTCTGTCTCTCTATTTTCTCCATCCCCCTCTCTCCATCTCTACCCCCCCTCTCTTTCTCGCTTTCCTCTTCCTGGAACAGACACACAAGACCCGGTTGTCATAGAAACCTGGCTCTCTGGGTAAACTTACATTTAAGTACACACACACACACAAATGTAATAAATACTTCATGGATCTGCTGAGGAGGTTATTATAAGACCACTGACTTACTGACTGGACTGATGCACAGCATTTCTGATAGAAGCTCTGCTGCATGTGTGTGTGTGTTTGTGTATGTGCACTTGCTTTCTGAATATGAACACACTCCTCTGCAAATGGCAAAGTCTAACGAGAGAAAGAAGAAATAAAAGAAAGAGTGAAGATGAGGATGAAATATGTACCTTGACATACAGTACCAGTGAAAAGTTTGAACACACCTACTCATTCAAGGGTTTTTTTAAATAATTGTTTTACTATTTTGTACATTGTAGAATAATAGTGAAGACATCAAAACTATGAAATAACACATATGGAATCATGTAGTAACCAAAAAAGTGTTAAACAAATAAAAATATATACACTACAGTTCAAAAGTTTGGGGTCACTTAGAAATTTCCTAGTTTTCGAAAGAAAAGCAATTTTTTTGTCCATTAAAATAACTTCAAATTGATCAGAAATACAGTGTAGACATTGTTAATGTTGTAAATGGCTATTGTAGCTGGAAACGGCTGATTTTTAATGGAATATCTACATAGACGTACAGAGGCCCATTATCAGCAGCCATCAGTCCTGTGTTTTAATGGCACGTTGTGTTTGCTAATCCAAGTTTATAATTTTTAAAGGTTAATTGATCATTAGAAAACCCTTTTGCAATTATGTTAGCACAGCTGAAAACTTGTTGTGCTGATTAAAGAAGCAATAACACTGGCCTTCTTGAGACTAGTTGAGTATCTGGAGCATCAGCAATTGTGGGTTTGATTACAGGCTCAAAATGGCCAGAAACAAATAACTTTCTACTGAAACTCATCAGTCTATTCTTGTTCTGAGAAATGAAGGCTATTCTATGTGAGAGATTACCAAGAAACTGAAGATCTCATACAAGCTGTGTGCTACTCCCTTCACAGAACAGCACAAACTGTCTCTAACCAGAATAGAAAGAGGAGTGGGAGGCCCCGGTGCACAACTGAGCAAGAGGACAAATATATTAGAGTGTCTTGTTTGAGAAACAGACGCCTCACTCCAAGACGCTGATCTTCTAGGCAGAGTTGCAAAGAAAAAGCCATATCTCAGACTGGCCAATAAAAAGAAAAGATTAAGATGGGCAGTCTGAGATATGGCTTTTTCTTTGCAACTCTGCCTAGAAGGTCAGCATCCCGGAGTCGCCTCTTCACTGTTGACGTTGAGACTGGTGTTTTGCGGGTACTAATTAATGAAACTGCCAGTTGAGGACCTGTGAGGCGCCTCCTCTTTCTATTCTGGTTAGAGACAGTTTGCGCTGTTCTGTGTACACGTGTACAATAGCCATTTACAACATTAACAATGTCTACACTGTATTTCTGATCAATTTGATGTAATTTTAATGGACAATTTTAATGGTTTTTCTTTCAAAAACAAGGACATTTCTAAGTGACCACAAACTTTTGAACGGTAGTGTATTATATTTGAGATTCTTCAAATAGCCACCCTTTTCCTTTATGACAGCTTTGCATACTGTTGGCATTCTCTCAACCAGCTTCACCTGGAATGCCTTTCCAACAGTCTTGAAGGAGTTCTCACATATGCTGAGCACTTGTTGGCTGCTTTTCCTTCACTCTGCGGTCCGACTCATCCCAAACCATCTCAATTGGGTTGAGGTCAGGTGATTGTGGAGGCCAGGTCATCTGATGCAGCACTCCATCACTCTCCTTCTTGGTCAAATAGCCCTTACACAGCCTGGAGGTGTGTTGGGTCATTGTCCTGTTGAAAAACAAATGATAGTCCCACTAAGCCCAAACCAGATGGGATGGTGTATCATGCAGAATGCTGTGGTAGCCATGCTGGTTAAATGTGCCTTGAATTCTAAATAAATCACAGACAGTGTCACCAGCAAAGCACCCTCACACCATAACGCCTCCTTGTCCATGCTTTACGTGGGAACTATAAATGCAGAGATCATCCGTTCACCCACACCGCGTCTCACAAAACCACGGCGGTTGGAACCAAAAATCTCCAATTTGGACTCCAGACCAAAGGACACATTTCCACTGGTCTAATGTCCATTGCTCGTGTTTCTTGACCCAAGCAGGTCTCTTCTTATTATTTGTGTCCTTTAGTAGTGGTTTCTTTGCAGCAATTGGACCATGAAGGCCTGATTCACACAGTCCCCTCTGAACAGTTGATGTTGAGATGTGTCTGTGACTTGAACTCTGTGAAGCATTTATTTGGGCTGCAATTTCTGAGGCTGGTAACTAATGAACTTATCCTCTGAGGCAGAGGTAATTCTGGGTCTTCCATTTCTGAGGCGGTCCTCATGAGAGCCAGTTTCATCACAGCGCTTGATGGGTTTTACGACTGCACTTGAAGAAACTTTCAAAGTTCTTGAAATGTTCCGTATTGACTGACCTTCATGTCTTAAAGTAATGATGGACTGTTGTTTCTCTTTGCTTTTTTTGAGCTGTTCTTGCCATAATATGGACTTGGTCTTTTACCAAATAGGGCTATCTTCTGTATACCCCCCTACCTTGTCACAACACAACTGATTGGCTCAAACACATTCACTTTTAAAAAGGCACACCTGTAAATTGAAATGCATTCCAGGTGACTACCTCATGAAGCTGGTTGAGAGAATGCCAAGAGTGTGCAAAGCTGTCATCAAGGTAAATGGTGGCTATTTGAAGAATCTCAAATATAAAATATTTTGATTTGTTTAACACTTTTTTGGTTACTACATGATTCCATATGTGTTATTTCATAGTTTTGATGTCTTCACTATTATTCTACAATGTAAAAAATAGTAAAAATAAAGAAAAACCCTTGAATGTGTGTCCAAACTTTTGACTGGCAGTGTAAGCTTAAGTCAAAGTGCATATTTACAATAACACACAGTAAGACCTCACTCCCCGTCTTTCTTTCTTCCATTGGCTCTACTGGGATTTGGACATTTCATTAATTTACAGCTCAACGTATCGGATAGAAGAAAAAACCAAGGAAGGAACTCATTGACCAGATACTCCTCCTTCTCCCTCCCTCCCTCTCTTCCCTCTGGTCCATACAAGAGCTTAGTATACAGATGTAGGATCTTAATTTGATCACTCTTTTGTTGCACACAATAACCCACTGAAAAGGTCATCTGGTATAATTTCATTGCGCAACAGTTTGTACACTGTAAAAATATAATAATCAGGGGCTTAGTAAATATTACCCCCAAACAAATTCACATAAAATTGCAGGTTTCTGGTTTTACTTAAATACTTCAATACCTTACTTAATTTTTAGATGCTCAAAAATAATAACTTTTGAAAATGTAAATTCAATTTAATATACTGCAAAATCTGAACAATTATTTATCAGTAAAAACAACAACAATTGAAATTGTGTTTAATTTACTTATAATATTTTCAATCAACTTGCCATGTGGCTCAGTTTTTAGAGGATTGTGGGTATTTTTTAGAATTGAAATGTAGGATACTTTTACACAATGTTACAGTATATGCATGTATATTTCTATACTAGTATTAAGCAGTTTGTTGTGCTATGAGGTGTAATGGATAATGATAAACTGATATTAAAAAAGTCAGGCAAATTGACGTTCAAAGATGAGTCCACACATTCCCATCATCAACAAAGTCATGTGTATGAAAAAATAAAATAAAAAATGTATGCACTCACTAACTGTAAGTCACTCTGGATAAGAGTGTCTGCTAAATGACTAAAATGTAAAGGTAATGTGCACAACCCTTAATGACAGAGGCAAATGCAACATCCTACAATGCTTGCAGCGCTACCTCCACAAAGTGGGTTAAAATGGCTAATAATCAAAAACATAATAATATTGTAAAAAAGGCCATCCTGCTCCTCTCCTCTCTACCTAACTTCCCCTCACAGTCCCTTCAGTTTCCCTTAAGTCCCGTTATTTTGGCTGCTCAGCCTATCCTTAGTTATCCCTCACCCATCATAGCCCTGCCATTCCCAACCAATCAGAGCATCTGGACACTGCACCGACCCACTCAGGTCAGAGTGTTATCGTCGTCAGAAGGGAGAAGACGCATGTTTCTGAGGACTTTTTATTGTCGACAGTAACACGAATGTCTGAATGTTGTGCGTGCATCAAAATTTAAGTTGCTGGGGTTTTTTATTGGGGATTTTACATGCTGTGTAATAATAGGTAATTACCACTAATTACTTCATGTTACTTTTCTAAGTTTCAGCCATATGTCCTACTGTATGGCTATTAGTATTCTTTCATGTTAGAGTTGCCAATGCTGCTTTGAGTATTGTTTATCGAATGTAGTATTATTCCGCACTGCCGTAAGTGTTATTATTGCACAAGTACTTTTGCAGAAGTGGTTTAGTTGTTGTATTGGTAAACATAGTATTTTGCATGCACATGCTAACACAGCATTTTCCATGGTAGCCTTAATTAAGGTGTTTTATTGCGCTGCCATGGGCAAGCTTCTAGTCACCCCAGACAGTTCTTGAAACTTGCTCATGCGCAGAGTAATTTACGACCCTGTGGCGTCAGGGCAGATCTGATAAGGTCTCAGCCTGGCAGATTCTCACACAAGGCTGGAGAGAGAGGGTGCCATAAATCTTGACCCTTTGTCAATCCAAGTAATTGATTTCTCTCTCTCTCCAAGAGGTGAATGTTTAAGTTTATGTTTATATTGATGCTGTGTTTATAGCCCTTTATAGACATGATGTAAGTGTAATGCCATTTGCCATTTATTTTATCACCACTTTATTTTAAGAATGTGAAATGTCAGATTAATAGGAGAGAGAATGATTTATTTCAGCTTTTATTTATTTCATCACATTCCCAGTGGGTCAGAAGTTTACATACACTCAATTAGTATTTGGTAGCATTGCCTTTAAATTGTTTAACTTGGGTCAAACGTTTCAGGTAGCCTTCCACAAGCTTCCCACAATAAGTTGGGTGAATTTTGGCCCATTCCTCCCAACAGAGCTGGTGTAACTGAGTCAGGTTTGTAGGCCTCCTTGCTCGCACACGCCTTTTCAGTTCTGCCAACAAATGTTCTATAGGATTGAGGTCAGGGCTTTGTGATGGCCACTCCAATACCTTGACTTCATTGTCCTTAAGCCATTTTGCCACAATTTTGGAAGTATGCTTGGGGTCATTGTCCATTTGGAAGACCGGTTTGCGACCAAGCTTTAACTTCCTGACTGATGTCTTGAGATGTTGCTTCAATATATCCACATCATTTTCCTTCCTCATGATACCATCTATTTTGTGAAGTGCAACAGTCCCTCCTGCAGCAAAGCACCCCCAAAACATGATGCTGCCACCACCGTGCTTCACGGTTGGGATGGTGTTTTTCGGCTTGCAAGCTGCCCCCTTTATCCTCCAAACATAACAATGGTCATTATGGCCAAACAGTTCTATTTTTGTTTCATCCGAACAGAGGACATTTCTCCAAAAAGTACGATCTTTGTCCCCATGTGCAGTTGCAAACCGTAGTCTGGCTTTTTTATGCCGGTTTTGGAGCAGTGGCTTCTTCCTTGCTGAGCGGCCTTTCAGGTTATGTCGATATAGGACTCGTTTTACTGTGGATATAGATACTTTTGTACCTGTTTCCTCCAGCATCTTCACAAGATCCTTTGCTGTTGTTCTGGGATTGATTTTCCCATTTCGCACCAAAGTACGTTCATCTCTAGGAGACAAAAGGCGTCTCCTTCCTGAGCGGTATGACGGCTGTGTGGCCCCATGGTGTTTATACTTGCGTACTATTGTTTGTACAGATGAACGTGGTACCTTCAGGCATTTGGAAATTGCTCCCAAGGATGAACCAGAATTGTGGAGGTCTACAATTAGGCTGATTTCTTTTGATTTTCCCATGATATCAATCAAAGAGGCACTGAGTTTGAAGGTAGGCCTTGAAATACATCCACAGGCACACCTCCAATTGACTCAAATGATGTCAATTAGCCTATCAGAAGCTTCTAAAGCCATGACATCATTTTCTGGCATTTTCCAAGCTGTTTAAAGGCACAGTCAACTTAGTGTATGTAAACTTCTGACCCACTGGAATTGTGATACAGTGAATTATAAGTGAAATAATCTGTCTGTAAACAATTGTTGGACAAATTACTTGTATCATGCACAAAGTAGATGACTATAGTTTGTTGACAAGAAATTGGTGGAGTGGTTGAAAAACAAGTTTTAATGACTCCAATCTAAGTGTATGTAAACTTCCGACTTCAACTGTATGTATATTGCATAGTTATAACCCTTAACTAATACTGTTTACATGTGTGCATATATACCAAAACCATATAAACATCATCAAATGGAAACAGCTGTGTCTCTGTGTGTGTGTGGTGGTGACTATCAAGAGTACAGTGATGGGCCTCAACATCATGTTCTAACTGGACAGCACTATAGAGGGCAGAACCAAACCAATCAGTTAGAAGTATATAGCGGGTGAGGGCATTCACAGCTGACCGCTCATTCCCTAAAATGTATAAGATGTCTGTCACCACCCACCTCAGCCCACACGAAGCCGTCATGCACCTGAGGAAGATGAGTTGCGAGGGCCTACACACCTCTCTCATCTAAGAGACTACCAGCCCTGCTCCAGGCCTCCTCAGTGGTCAGGGAGTGACCACACCCTCACCAGTTGGGAGCTGATGAGGGAATACGAGTACCTGTGTCACGAGCAGCAAGAGATCAGGTGGGCATACTCTAGGCCCTACCGGCCTGAGTCACCGCTGCGGGAGCACTGGTACCGCCGCTACTCTCCTGACCACCACCACTCTAGGCCTCCCGGGCTAGAGCCATCGTCACCGCCACGGGAGCGCCATCACTGCCGGTACTCCCCGAGTCAGCCCAGCTACTACCCTGAGAGACACTACTCCCTCCCGGCCTGAGTGTTTGCCACCTCCACAGGGCCATTGGGACCCCCACTACGTCCCGAGGTGGCCCAGCTATTCAACAGATATTCATCGCTCCAGGCTCCCCCGGATGGAGCCTAGGTCGTATCTGCCCACTCTCCCGACCGACGTCCCTCGAGGCCGCCCCGGCCAGAGGCACGGGAGCTTCGGGTCCACTTCTGCTCCCCAGAGCGGCTTAGCTCCCAAGCAGATGAAGACAACTCCAGAGTGCACCCTGCTCATCCAGCTCCTCGACTAGCCACAGTTATGGATACTCCTACTCCAGTCATGGAGCCACAGCCAGCCGCTGCCATGGGGCCTGTTCTGGTTGCCGTTGTGGAGTCGTCCTCTCCTCCCAGTGGGGATCCCCTGCTAGTCGAGGCAGACGCTCGGGTGCCCAAGGTTTGACTGTCTGCTACCCTGGAACCTTCAGCCACAAATACTCCCTCAGGAGCCCCTTACTGCACCTGGCCCAGAGCCCAAGCCCGTGCTGAATTCGTCGCCCACTCCTTGGATGGAGCCACAGCCTGCAGCTACTGCAGAGGTCAAGTACAGCCCAGACGTTGGGCATCTCCAGTCACAGCCTGGTGGGACCTGCCGGTCCCAGGCCTGGAGAGCCTGCTGGCCCCACCTGCTAGCACCGTGACAGTTCCAGCCCAGAGGGTCCTGCTACCTCCAGACCTTGCCTCAGGGGACCTGCCAGACATCACCCCGGGTGACCCACCAGAAGTCACCCCTGATGTCTCCCCTGACCTAGTTGTCCAGTTCCCTTCCTTCCTGGTAGGGTCAGAGTTCCCTTCCTTCCTGGTAGGGTTACAATTCCCTTCCTTCCCGGTAGGGTTAGACTTCCCTTCCCACCCGGTAGGGTTAGAGTTACAGTTTCGGGCCTACCTGACAGGTGTAAAGTGTCCAGGCTTTGAGTGTCCTGCCCCTCAAGTAGTTCCAGTGTATCCTGCCTACATGGTAGGTTTAGAGTTCCCTTACTTCCTGGTAGGGTCAGAGTTCCCTTCCTTCCCGGTAGGGTCAGGTTTAGAGTTCCCTACCTTCCCAGTAGGCCAGGTATGTCCCTGAAGTAGGTCTAGTGTAATAAACTAAGGAAGGAACTCATTGACCAGATACTCCTCATTCTCCCTCCCTCCCTCTCTTCACTCTGGTCCATACAAGAGCTTATCATACACTACCGGTCAAAAGTTTTAGAATACCTACTCATTCAAGGGTTTTTCTTTATTTTTTACTATTTTCTACATTGTAGAATAATAGTGAAGACATCAAAACTATGAAATAACACATATGGAATCATGTAGTAACCAAAAAAGTGTTAAACAAATCAAAATATGTTTTATATTTGAGATTCTTCAAATAGCCACCCTTTGCCTTGATGACAGCTTTGCACACTCTTGGCATTCTCTCAACCAGCTTCACCTGGAATGCCTTTCCAACAGTCTTGAAGGAGTTCCCACATATGCTGAGCACTTGTTGGCTGCTTTTCCTTCACTCTGCCATCCGACTCATCCCAAACCATTTCAATTGGGTTGAGGTTGGGGGATTGTGGAGGCAAGGTAATCTGATGCAGCACTCAATCACTCTCCTTCTTGGTAAAATAGCCCTTACACAGCCTGGAGGTGTTTTGTCATTATCCTGTTGAAAAACAAATGACCACTAAGCCCAAACCAGATGGGATGGCGTATCGCTGCAGAATGCTGTGGTAGCCATGCTGGTTAAATGTGCCTTGAATTTTAAATAAATCACAGACAGTGTCACCAGCAAAGCACCCCCATACATTTCCACCGGTCTAATGTCCATTGCTCGTGTTTCTTGGCCCAAGCAAGTCTCTTCTTCCTATTGGTGTCCTTTAGTAGTGGTTTCCTTGCTGCAATTCGACCATGAAGGCCATATA
The DNA here is from genome assembly GCF_020615455.1 of Coregonus clupeaformis. Classification (NCBI taxonomy): domain Eukaryota; kingdom Metazoa; phylum Chordata; class Actinopteri; order Salmoniformes; family Salmonidae; genus Coregonus; species Coregonus clupeaformis. The sequence goes on along the minus strand of NC_059192.1, from coordinate 41,218,605 downwards.
ATACCACTATTACTCTATTAAAGGTGTTTGAAGCGGCAATTCTTAATTGAAACATTAAGCAAGTGTTCTCCCCACCACAGTTTCAGGAAAAAGCTGAGGGATGGGGCTGGAGAAATGCAACCACTCTCAAATCCATAGATTACTCTATGGATGCAAGGACTGACCATACATGATATCAAACATTCAAGTTTTCACCATGTTTTTAGGCTATACGGTGGTTGTTTACATTTACTTTGTTTACAAACATTGGAGTAAAACAAGCTTATATTTTGGGTTCTGATGGGGTACGACAGTTCATGAGGCATTTATACGTTATATTCTGCAAGAATCAATGGGTACATATTATTTATTTATTAGTCCAAAAATAGATGTAGCAACTAAGGATTGCCACTTTAACAGGCATTGACCTTCATACAGCAGCAGAACTAGAATGTGATCCATTAACCTGCCCCACCCAAAATATATTCTGTCCACTGTTCTGCGAATGTCCTGCAAAATCGTTCCCATGTCCCGCATTTGGGCTTTTTAGATGTGGTCACCATAATTTCACCAGTGGAAACATTGCTACTGCAACATGTTAAAATCATGTTTTCACATGTAAAGAGAATAACATAATTTCAACCCCATATGTGAATCTGCAAATTAGATTTTCACATGATTCTTTTTGAGATTCACATGTGGAGTTTTCTTACATGTGAAACTGCTAATTTGATTTTCACTTTCAAATGTGGAATTACAAGTTCACGTGAAGTGAAAATATGTTATTCTCCTTACATGTGAAAAGGTGGTGTTAATATGTGAACTCTAAATGTAATACATGGGAAAATATGGTTTCATGTGTAAAATTGAAGCTCAACATGTGAAAATAGCCTTGTCACATGAAACTGCGATTTTCAAATGTGAAACTGCTAATCTGACATGTGTTTTTTGTAAGGGCAGCCACAGAGTACAATGTCTCACACACTATCTCTATCTCCATCACAGACACACACACACACACGGCTAATATAGAAAACCACACAGAACCAAGAGAGATAAAATATCAGATACCAGCAGTACCACATAGCTAAAACACTCCCGCTCCTAGACCTAGACAAAGCTGGAACCACATTGATAGAACCATAGGGCTAGAACACTCCAGCTCCTAGACCCAAACACTCATAGATCGAAGCAAGAACCAGGAGCAGCTCCAGACCCAGACCCAGACCCAAAGAGCTCTGCTCCCACCTTAACTGTGGAGGTGAGCCTGGTGCAGGGGTCTGGATTAGGAGCATAGTGGGTTTAGGAGCTGGCGGTAAGGGAGGTTACAGTGGAGAGACTGCCTACCTTTCTCCAGTGTCCCTGTGAGGAAGCGGTAGAAAAAGCGAAACACTTTGGTCAGCTGTCTCTTGCATCTCTTTCTACAATGGCTCATCTTGACTCTGTAGTGGCTAATGATAGTCACAATGGTTGGGGTAAATGCGAGTGTTGGGGGGGTATCGACTAGGCAGAAAACAAGCGAAAAGAGGAAAGGAAGTAAAGGGGGTGTAAAGTGTAGCTGCTTCACTCTCTCTCGCTCGCTCTCTCTCGCTATCTCTCTCGCTCGCTCTCTCTCGCTCTTTCTCTCGCTCGCTCTCTCCTCCTCCTCTCTCTCTCCGTTTGTTCGTGGCTCCACCTGTAGGACTCCGGCTGTCAATCAACAACAGTGTTCTGTCTCCTCCCCCCTTATCCTTTGAGAATCCCCTCACTCGATGTGATTGGCTGGGAGAGTGGTAGAAAATTCCAGACCAACTGACTTGTACTATACAACTACTGTACTCTTGAGTGACAGGTTGTTCTCCTCTCCTATTTCCTCTCCTCTACTCTTTCTCTTTTCTTCTCTTCTCTTGTTCCTCCAGTTACTATTTATTTTCTCCTTCTCACCTTTCTCCTGTTGTTTTCATTTACTTGCTGCTTTGAAATAAACATACACTGCCTGGGAGGTTTGTTTTGGTGTGAGCCAGCAGGAGAGTAAGTGTACACGTTTGTGTTTGTGTGTGTGTATGTGTGCCAGAGGGAGAGTAAGTAATGCGACAGGGAGAAACAAAGCAAACATGCCAATTAGCGCCACGCACCACTCTCCTCTCCTTCCTCCCTCTCGCCTATTTCTGTCTTGCTCGCTCTCTCTCTATCTTTTTCATCTCCTCTCTTCCCTTCTTCTCTCCCAGTGTACAGATTTATCATCTTAATTTGAGCCAGTTTGCTACAGCAGGAAAATAATCCTGCAGTAACAGGATGTGAATTATTATGTGGATTATAATTAATGGAGAATTTTTGTAGGGGTTGATAAATGTTTTGCTAAGGCAAATCACGTCTGACATTTTAAAGTGGAAATTACTCACTTTAGAAGCCTTTTTTAACCTTTTTAAACCTTGAATACAAGTTTGCATTTTCTGCTGTTCAGAAACCTTCTCAGCAACAAAAGAGTGATCAAATGAAGATCCTAAATCTGTATGCTAGACTCTAGTATGAGAATGAGGGAGGGAGGGAGGGAGGGAGGGAGGGAGGGAGGGAGGGAGGGAGGGAGGGAGGGAGGGAGGGAGGGAGGGAGGGAGGGAGGGAGGGAGGGAGAAGGAGAATCTGGTCAATGAGTTCCTTCCTTATTTTTTTCTTCTCTCCGATGCATTGAGCTGTAGATGAATGAAATGTCCAAAGCCCAGTAGCGCCGAAGGAGGAGAGGAAGATGGGGAGTGAGTTCCTCCTTCTACAAGTAGTACAGTAGCGGAAACCACAGTAGAGAGAGCAGAGGAGGAGAAGGAGAGGGGGAATACGTTTTTCCACTTGTAGTAGTAATCCCAGTTGACGGAGAGAAAGAATGACGAGATATAGTGTTATCAGTCTGTCAGACGAGAGGAGGAGAGTTCTAATCCTCTAAAGAGAGGCAGCTCTCTCTTGCTCCCTTTCTCTTTCTCTGTCACACATCTGTCTTCTCTTCTCCTTTCTCTCTCACTCTTTTGCTCCTGTCCTCTCAGTCCCTGACCCATCACTCAGTCAGTAGAGTGGAAAAAAACAGAACCCACTTGAAGTCTCTCTCGCTTTCTAGTAGACCCTGCTTTCACCTCACTCTCTCATTTTATCTCTCTCTGTCTAGTTAGGTAGGCTAGAGGCCAGTAACCGAAAGGGCGCTGGTTCGAATACCTGAGCCGACAAAGTGTGCCCTTGAGCAAGTTACTTAACCCTAATTTGCTCCAGGGGCACTGTACTACTATGGCTGACCCTGTAAAGCAACACATTTCACTGCACCTATCTGGTGTATGTGACAATAAAACATTCTCTCTCGGCTGAATTAGAGGTGATTATGGTTGCCAAGGCAACCACAGATTAAAAAAAAAAATGCTTTGCCAATTTTCGCTGGAAGAGGGATTGAGATGATTTTGATCAATGCTGACTATTGAAAACTCTGATGTATGCACTCACTCTTTCTATCTTAGTACAACTTTAATACACACAAGCATGCAAACACACACGTATGCAAGCACACGTACAGCATCACAGTATGATCTGATGATAATGTAGGTAGTTAATATTTGATGGACTCTGCTATGCCCTGAGGCAAATCCAGGAGAGATAGAGGACTACCCAGCATTCTCCCCCCCCCCCCTCTCTCTCTCTCTCTCTCTCTCTCTCTCTCTCTCTCTCTCTCTCTCTCTCTCTCTCTCTCTCTCTCTCTCTCTCTCTCTCTCTCTCTCTCTCTCTCTCTCTCTCTCTCTCTCTCTCTCTCTCTCTCTCTCTCTCTCTCTCTCTCTCTCTCTCTCTCTCTCTCTCTCTCTCTCCTCTCTCTCTCTCTCTCTCTCTCTCTCTCAGATTTCAGAACCACAGACAGCGACTGAATCAGAATCCCAACATCTGACCTCAGGTTAGTGGAGAGTGGTTGTCCCAGGTGAAGCTGCAACTGATGGGGATGTCTCACCACAAACTCTATGCTAGACATATTAATTGTAAATAATAGTGAATAAATCTGCTTTTCAATTAATTAATAACCACCAGTACAGACATAGCCACAGAGTCACACACACCGACAAAGGTCTGACAGAAGGTATGCAGGAAGGTAGGAGTGAGAACCTACATGGGGTGTGTGTGGGGACCGGGAGGTATGTGTGTGGGGGGCCTGGAGGTGTTTTTCTTCTAACTGTGTGACACATGTACAGGAGACGAGCCAAAACACAGCAGCCAGCTCTCAGTCTGTGCAGTGTGTGAGTCACCAAAAAGACTTCCAGGGTGAGAGGCATATTGAGACAGGTTTTGCCTAAATAGAGAGAACAAGAAGAACTCACAGACGCCAGGGACCCAATAACACCCCTCCACACATACACACATGTATGTGCACACACACACCTGAACACATGGCCATAACCTACAGACATGGTAATAATCTATCCTTTCCTCCAGTTCTCATCTAAATCAAATCAAATTTTATTTGTCACATGCGCCAAATACAAGGGGTGGACTGTACCGTGAAATGCTTGCTTATGAGCCCTTCCCAACGATGGAGAGTAAAATAAATTAATCATAAAACATAAAAATATTAAAACAAGAGGAATACAATACACAATAATGAAGTTATATACAGGGAGTACCAGTAACATATACAAAGTGTTTGAGGTAGATATGTACATAAGAGGCAGGTCACCGGTGACACAAGTCAGTAGCCACGCACGCCTCCAACTCAATCATCAAGTTTGCAGACGACACAACATTAGTAGGCCTGATTACCAACAATGACAAAACAGCCTACAGGGAGGAGGTGAGAGTCCTGGCGGAGTGGTGCCAGGAAAATAACCTCTACCTCAACAAAACAAAGAAGCTGATCGTGGATTTCAGGAAACAGCAGAGGGAGCATGCCCCTATCCACATTGATGGGACCGCAGTGGAGAAGGTGAAAAGCTTCAAGTTCCTCGGCGTACACATCACTGACAATTTGAAATGGTCCATCCACAAAGACAGTGTGGTGAAGAAGGCACAACAGTGCCTCTACAACCTCAGGACGCTGGAAAAATGTGGCTAGGCTCCTAAGACCCTCAGAAACATTTACAGATGCACAATTGAGAGCATCCTGTCGGGCTGTATCACCGCCTGGTACGGCAACTGCACCGTCCGCAACCGCAGGTTTCTTCAGAGGGTGGTGCGGTCTGCCCAACGCATCACTGAGGGCACACTGCCTGCCCTCCAGGACACCTACAGCACCCAATGTCACAGGAAGGCCAAAAAGATAATTAAGGACATCAACCACCTGAGCCACGGCCTGTTCACCCTGCTATCATCCAGAAGACGAGGTCAGTACAGGTGCATCAAAGCTGGGACCGAGAGACTGAAAAACAGCTTCTATCTCAAGGCCATCAGACTGTTAAATAGCCATCACTAGCCAGCTTCCACCCGATTACTCAACCCTGCACCTTAGAGGCTGCTGCCCTATGTATATAGACATGGAATCACTGGTCACTTTAATAATGGAACACTAGTCACTTGAATAATGTTTACATACTGCTTTACTAATTTCATATGAATATACTTTATTCTACTGTATTTTAGTCAATGCCACTCCGACATTACTCGTCCTAATATTTCTATATTTCTTAATTCCATTCTTTTACATTTTAGTCATTTAGCAGACGCTCTTATCCAGAGCGACTTACAGGAGCAATTAGGGTTAAGCGCCTTGCTCAAGGGCACATCGACAGATTTTTCACCTAGTCGGCTCGGGGATTAGAACCAGTGACCTTTCGGTTACTGGCACAACGCTCTTAACCACTAAGCTACCTGCCGCCCCTTTTACTTTTAGATTTGTGTGTATTGTTGTGAATTGTTAGATACTACTGCACTGTTGGAGCTAGGAACGCAAGCATTTCGCTACACCCGCAATAACATCTGCTAAATATGTGTATGTGACCAATAACATTTGATTTGATTGTCTGAGGTCGTTGGAAGATGACGTGGAAATCAGCCACTAGGGGCAACAGTGAGCGCTGTTACCTTCAAGTATGTTTTGGTTTTGCTAAGATGTTATAGAAGGGGATGGCAGATGGGAGTAAGCATCTGCCTCTCCTTCCAAAGGGCCAGTTGCATGTTCAAATCCATCAACAGAAAGTTGTTTTTGATATTTTTGTTTTAAGTCTATCCTAAACCTTAACCCATACCTTTACCATTCGGAGTTAATGCCTAACCTTAAGAATTCGGAGTTAATGCCTAAACTTAACCCTAACCTTAAAAAGTTGGAGTTAATGCCTAGACACTTCAAAATTTGATGTTTGGAACAACTTCAAAATTTGACACTTGAGAAACATGGATGAACGTCTAATTCAGACCTCTTGACCTTTTCCACATTTTGGTACGGTACAGCCTTATTCTAAAATGGATCAAAATACCTTATTTACATAAGTATTCAGACCCTTTGTTATGGGACTCGAAATTGAGGTCAGGCATTCCTGTTTCCATTGATCATCCTTGAGATGTTTCCACAACTTGATTGGAGTCCACCTGTGGTAAATTAAATTGATTGGACATTATTTGGAAAGGCACACACCTGTGTATATAAGGTCTCACAGTTGACAGTGCATGTCTGAGCAAAAACCAAGTCATGAGGTCGAAGGAATTGTTCGTAGAGCTCCGAGGCAAGATTGTGTCGAGGCACAGACCTGGGGAAGGGTACCAAAACATTTCTGCAGCATTGAAGGTCCCCAAAAACACAGTGGCCTCCATCATTCTTAAATGGAAAAAGTTTGGAACCACCAAACTGAGCAATCAGGGCAGAAGGGCCTTGGTCAGGGAGGTGTCGAAGAACCCGATGGTCACTCTGACAGATCTCCAGAGTTCCTCTGTGGAGATGGGAGAACCTTCCAGAAGAACAACCATCTCTGCAGCACTCCACCAATCAGGCCATTATTGTAGAGTGGCCAGACAGAAGCCACTCCTCAGTAAAAGGCACATGACAGCCCGCTTGGAGTTTGCCAAAAGGCACCTAAAGGACTCTCAGACCATGAGAAACAAGATTCTCTAGTCTGATGAAACCAAGATTGAACTATTTGGCCTGAAAGCCAAGCGTCACGTCTGGAGGAAACCTGGCACCATCCCTACAATGAAGCATGGTGGTGGCAGCATCATGCTGTGGGGATGTTTTTCAGCGGCAGGTACTGGGAGACTAGTCAAGATTGAGGGAAAGATGAACGGAGCAAAGTACAGAGAGATCCTTGATGAAAACCTGCTCCAAAGCGCTCAGGCCCTCAGACTGGGGTGAAGGTTCACCTTCCAACAGGACAATGACCCTAAGCACACAGCCAAGACAACGCAGAAGTTGCATCGGGACAAGTCTCTGAATGTCCTTGAGTGGCTTGAGAGGATCTGCAGAGAAGAATGGGATAAACTCCCCAAATACAGGTGTGGCAAGCTTGTAGTGTCATACCCAAGAAGACTCAAGGCTGTAATCGATGCCAAAGGTGCTTCAACAAAGTACTGAGTAAAGGGTCTGAATACTTATGTAAATGAGATATTTCCGTTTTTTTATTTGTAATACCTGTGTTTGCTTTGTCATTATGGGGTGTTGTGTGTAGATTGATGAGGGGGAAAAAAACAATTTAATCAATTTTAGAATAAGGCTGTAACTTAACAAAAATTAGAGTCAAGCGGTCTGAATACTTTCCGAATGCACTGTATATAGTCTTGTAAGTGTGCATATAGTCAGTGCAAGATAGGGTCAACGCAGATAGTCTGGGTAACCATTTCATTAACTATTTAGCAGTCTTATGGCTTGGGTGTGGAAGCTGTCTCGGAGCCTGTTGGTCCAAGAACCGATGCTCCAGTACCGTTTGCCGGACGGTAGCTTAGTGAACAGTCTATGGCTTGGGTGGCTGAAGTCTTTGGCAATTTTTCGGGCCTTCCTCTGACACCGGCTTATATAGAGGCCCTGGATGGCAGGGAGCTCGGCCTCAGTAATGTACTGGGCCGTCCGCACCACCCTCTGTAGCGCTTTGCGGTCGAGTGGATATTTGTCAAATTCATCATGATTTTTGTGTTGTAAATGGTCCACAATGCGGTTACTCATATCTGGCTATGGATATATTTGGCTGTTTTCGCTGCATAATCTTCAGAAAATTGTCATTTTCGGGATTAGAAAAAATGTCTGCTACAGTAAATGCTAACTGCCGTTAGTTTAAACTGGTAGTTAATCTAGCCATATAGAAATCGGTGGTGGTACTTGAAGCCATTTTTAAACGTAGTGCAGTTGATTGGTGACAATGACAGGAATATGTATTAGGGTTAATATCCATACAAGCATTATACTCCGATTTTTACCCCTAAATAGTGTGAAATACACATATAAACTATAGTCTAAATTTAGCCTTATTTTGATGGGGGGCAATGAGGAGATTCTGAATCTTTCCCCGACGGGTGACGCGTGAGTGGCGTTGCCATGGCATTTCCATTGCTTTGGTCGAGTTCGATTGATCTCTTTCCCGTATCTATAATTGTGAGTGAGTGATGTCATCTTTTCCTTGAATTCCAACCCCGGTCTAGCACACAGACAGTCACAAACGAATGCAAACAATCTGCCCTTCTGATGGACTGAGTCAAATCTGTGCTGCTTTGAACAGTTTATTAATTCCTTTACTCATCAAAGGCTTGATTACTCACTGATGGCAGAGAAAACAGAGAGAGGAGGGGGTGAAAGGGTAAGTGTCAGAGAGAGAGAAAGAGAGACAGAATAAGAGAGAGCAGAAGAAAACAGAATTGAATGTAGAGAAAAGGGAAGAGAGCAGAAAAGGTCATACAAATATATTTAGAGAGTAGAATAGACCACCTTGTGCATGAGATAAGGAGCCAGTGAACATCTGTGATATGACACACACACACACATACACAGAATCTCTTCATGTGGCATGCAAAAGCACCAGCTGGTATGACACACTCAACACTCATTTCAATGTGAACATGATGGAGGGAGAGAGAAAGAGAGAGATGGAAAGAGGGAGGCACCAGGTGGAAGTGCTTGCGTCAGAGAACTATGCTGACTAATGTTGGACAAGCACGCCCACAGGCACACGCATGCACACACCCACACACACTTTCATCTTTGGTCATAAAGCTTTTACTTGAACGCCAACACCATATAGTGCTAGGGTCATATAGAGGTTAGGGGTCAGGGACAGGGTTTAGAAACTGAAAGGATGAAAAGTGCCAGGGCTAACCAGGGTTGATTACTGATTAACTACTGTATCCTGGTATGAAGGGGAGAGATCGAGTGCACAATTCAGAGTGAAAGGACACAAAACAGAGTGCAGCCCTGGGTTAAGAGGGTGAGACATCCAGAGAGATCTGTCATGTCTCTCTGTCATGGGCAGAGCCCTCAGGGCATTTAACTTGTGTACATTAGTTGGTTGGATAGCCAGCCAGGCATGGAATTGACTGCTAAGTACTAATATTAGCTAATAGTGACGAGGCACATTTTCATCTCTGTAATTTATTTGAAAGTGTCATGCATGTCATGTACAGTATACACATAGATAGCAACATCTATCTCTAGACAAGGCAGAAGCAGTGGGACTCTTCATCAGCATAAATCAGATACAGTATATTGTTGATAAAACAACATCACCACTAAGTCTGCAATTCAAAGACCTGAGCCAACTAGTTGTGATCAATAACAGATCAGGTTTAAATAACCTAAACATGAGTTTTACAGTCGGGACGGAATGCATGGCCGAAAGTGAGTTAGTGACTCAAGCAACAACTTTCAAGCAAGCTATAGCCAGCAAGCTAGCTAACTATTTTCCAATTAAGGCTTTCATTTGATTACCAATCTAAGGTTACTTGCTAGATTATATATATACAGTGCATTTGGAAAGTATTCAGACCCTTCCCTTTTTCCACATTTTGTTACTTTACAGCCTTATTCTAAAATGGATTATATTCATTTATTTCCTGATCAATCTACACGCAATACCTCATAATGACAAAGCAAAAACAGGTTTTTAAATATTTTTGCACATTTATAAAAAATAAAAACAGAAATACCTTATTTAAATAAGTATTCAGACCCTTTGCTATGGGACTCGAAATTGAGGTCAGGCATTCCTGTTTCCATTGATCATCCTTGAGATGTTTCTACAACTTGATTGGAGTCCACCTGTGGTAAATTCAATTGATTGGAAATGATTTGGAAAGGCACACACCTGTCTATATAAGGTCCCACAGTTGACAGTGCATGTCAGAGCAAAAACCAAGCCATGAGGTCGAAGGAATTGTCCGTAGAGCTCCGAGAAAGGTTTGTGTCGAGGCACAGATCTGGGGAAAGGTACACAAAAATGATGAAACCAAGATTGAACTCTTTGGCCTGAATGCCAAGCGTCACGTCTGGAGGAAACCTGGCACCATCCCTACGGTGAAGCATGGTGGTGGCAGCATCATGCTGTGGGGATGTTTTTCAGCGGCAGGGACTGGGAGACTAGTCAGGATCGAGGCAAAGATGAACGGAGCAAAGTACAGAGAGATCCTTGATGAAACCTGCTCCAGAGCGCTCAGGACCTCAGACTGGAGCGAAGATTCACCTTCCAACAAGAGAACGACCCTAAGCACATAGCCAAGACAACGCAGGAGTGGCTTCGGGACAAGTCTCTGAATGTCCTTGAGTGGCCCAGCCAGAGCCCAGACTTGAACCCGATCGAACATCTCTGGAGAGACCTGAAAATAACTATGCAGCGACGCTCCCCATCCAACCTGACAGAGCTTGAGAGGATCTGCAGAGAAGAATGGGAGAAACTCCCCAAATACAGGGATGCCAAGCTTGTAGTCTCATACCCAAGAAGACTCGAGGCTGTAATCGCTGCCAAAGGTGCTTCAACAAAGTACTGAGTAAAGGGTCTGAATACTTATGTAAATGTGATATTTCAGTTTTATTTTTTTTATTTTTAGCAAAACTTTCTAAAAAGCTGTTTTTGCTTTGTCATTATGGGTTATTGTGTGTAGATTGATGATAAAAAAAAATCAATAATAATCAATCTTAGAATAAGGCTGTAACCTAACAAAATGTGGAAAAAGTCAAGGGGTCTGAATACTTTGCGAAGGCGCTATATTATATATATATATATAGCCTGCATAATACTTTCTGCCTTGTTTGTCGGTCTGTAATGCTAGCTAGCTATGCAGTTTCAACTTGCCTGGCTGTCCACCAGCTACAGTAGCACAATGTACACCACTGATGTTTAAACTGAGATGACGTGACCAGTGATGTAGTGGTAAAAAAAATTGGTGGAGAAATGCTGATCGCCGTTCACTGTGAATAAAGTAACGCTCAAATCAAATAACATTTTATTTGTCCCATGCGCCGAATACAACAGTTGGAGACCTTACCATGAAATGCTTGCTTAGTAGCCCTTAACCAACAATGCAGAGTTTTAAAAAAGTAAGTCAGAAATATTTGCTAAATAAACTAAAGGAAAAATAGTAACACAATAAAATAACATTAACAAGGCTATATTTTGTTTAACTTTTATTTAACCAGGGAAAAACAGATTGAGACCTAGGTCTCATTTGCAAATGTGCCCTGGGAACAATACAGAAAATAAAATTATACACAATTAAAAACACAAAATTAAATAAATAGCAAATATTACATACACAATAAACAATCAAACAAAACAAACACATTTATCAATGTAAAAATCCCTGGCCTTTCTCCTAAACTGACCCTGAGACAACAACGTGGAGTCTCCAGCATTAACCAACCCTGTGATCTAGAGTTGTAATCTGAGTTTCTATATTTAAACAATGATGTTTAGTGAATTGGTCGTTTATTGAGTAAGGCTTTATAAACAAAAACAGAATAATGAAGTGTTTTTAGTTGGTCCAACCAACTTTATGATAAAGGATGCAGTGGTGTTTGTCAAAACTGTCAGATGTTATAAAACGAAGTGCGTTTTGATATATAGTGTCCAAGGGCTTCAAAACACTGGTAGCTGCATTCATGTATATAATATCGCCATAATCTATAACAGGAATGAATGTAGACTGAATGATCTGTTTTCTACTAGTTAATGAAAGGCAAGCCCTATTCCTATAGAAGAAGCCCAACTTAATTCTTCATTTCTTGACTAACTCATCAACATGCTTTTTAAAAGATAGCTTTTCGTCAATCCAGATGCTTAGAGGCGGGGACACGATCAATGGGGGCACCATCTAACGTACTTATGCACAAACCCAGGCAGCTACAGTGTGCAGGCTTTTGTTCCAGCCCTACACTAACACACTTAATGCAACTCATCACAGTCCTGATGAGAAACTGGTTGGTATAATTTGGTGTGTTAGTGCAGGGCTGGAACTGAACCCTGCACAAGTGTAACTGATGTGTAGGACTCTGATCACACTAAACGAAGACTCTGGTGACATGTAGTGGTTCAGATTTAGTATTACAGTTTAGACACACCAACATAACCTCAGTTCAATTCTACTATTCAGTCTGTGCCATCCGAATAAATAACATTTTATTTTAAGGAAGATGTTTCACAAATTATGTGTGTGGCTCTGCTGGTAAGAGCACAATGCCAAGGTCATGGTTTAATTCTCACAGGGATCAAGTACACATACTGAAGATTGTATTGAAATCTCTCTCCTTTACTGTAAATTGCTTTGCTTTGAATAAGTGTCTGCTAAGTGGGCATTCCTGTAGATCAGATGATTGGATAGATATAAACAATATGATAATATCTTCATCTTGCCTTTTGATTGGCTGGGTGAAAAAGTTGCCATGTTGTACCCACCCATCCAATCCTCTCAAATCTACAGGAATGACTAGGAACAAGGGTCTAGGCCAGGGGTTGATTTGGAATTCAGCACTGGTGAATGTCCTGTGCAGTCCAATTGGTACCAACAGAGGGCAGCCTAACCAAGGTAGAGCCAGGTGTAGTTACCTCTCATCACCAGTGTTGGACCACAAAGGTAAAGTGCAAAAATCAACTCAAATCATTGCAGGTGTCCATTTCATAAAACAAGAGTAAAGACATTATTTTTTGTTTGACCTTTTGTTCTATGTTAAACTCCCTTCAGCCTATGAAGGCCAGCATTTAAAGGGGAACTGCACCCACTGATTTGGCCTCGTTTTTTTGTCTTGCGCCTCTAGAAATGCTGGCGGCCATGACAGAAGCCAAACTTGACATAATACCATAGAAGCAGTGTCCTGCTAATATAATAATGTTCACCTTTCATTGTCATTCACAATGAAAAAAAGACAATACAAGTAAAGTTGTGTCTAGTAAAAATGTTATACCGAATGCCAGGTCTCTCTCCATTCAGAGAGGTCAGTATCAAGCCTGCCTGTCAGTCAGGACATCATCTTGCAAGTCTCCAAGTGCTGGCTCAATAGATGCATCTGTGAACACATACACAGCCACTGTTCTATTACCAATGGCAGTTAGGATAGGTGATATCTGACAAACAAACATACACTATGTTGAAGTTTGAACAGGTCAGACTAAACCTAACTAATTCTGGTCTCCCCACAGGCAAGAGGTGAGACTGGAGGTGAGGTCTTTGCCAGAGCCCCACTGATGGGCATAGCAGTGTAGATCAGCTCCTGGCCCCTCATCAAAGATACTGGTCGGTCACACAAACACACACACAGACCACTGATTACATTATCAATGAGGGTTATGATTAGCATGGTGGAACCAACCTGATCGCTGCATTCACCTTTCTATTTCACTTCATATATCATGATATGTGAAGTGAAATAGAATGGTAAACGCATAGATCAGGCTGGACTCACCAGGTTATGAAGGTGAATTGGGACAAAACTCGAAACTGTTCAGGTCAAATGTCACCAACCTGAAATCAAGTGTCCTCCCTGTTCCATTTGTACGAATGCTCACAGTGAAGGCATGTCTGCATGATGCCGAGGGTCCCCTTGCTGTTCTTCTCTATGTTGCATATTCGGCTGCAAACTTGACATTTCTCAAATAACTGCAGCAGGTAATCCTCATAACAATATACTTCCTCATCTTATGAGGCGGTGTGGACTGGGAGGGCCTGTGACAGAGTGATACAATAGACAGCCAAGTGGTAAATTGCATTTTGTTATAAAGAAAGGACAAAGCTTTTTTATAATGCACTTTACGACCAAAATGACTCTACTACTTGTATCTGCTTGGCTGGGTAATTGAACGACTAGTTTATCAAACAGGGTATTTTTTCATACAACTTTTCACATAACACACATTGGCAGTAACTTGGGTCAAGCTAATTCAAGGTTGTCTCTAGTTACCACAGCCACAAAGTCATAACCCCCGCCTATTTCTAAAATCTTATTAAAATCTTATTTTAAACCTTAACCACCACACTGCTAACCTTATGCCAAAAATGACATTTTTCATAAATGTTTACGATATAGCCAATGTTGACTTTGTGGCTGTGGTAACTAATGGAAACCCCTAATTCTATGCTTTACAGATGACTGTAGCTCCAGATTGGATTACATTCAGGCCGTTGAAGCCGTTACGGTTTGTTGCTCTTAGTTCACTGCCCTAGACAATACAGAATACACTTCTATGAGCTACGAACTAACTTGCAAATCCGACTTGTAGGCTAACGTTAGCTGGTTAGCTAACATTAGCTAGCCTGTAGCCAACTAGCATGTCTTGCAAGCATTATTAAATGATAACGTTACATAACCAGCAGTATCTAGACAATACACAATAAACGTGTATGTGCTACGACCTAACTAAATACTGGCCCCCACGGGGTACATACAAAATGTATGTACTCACTAACTGTAAGTCGCTCTGGATAAGAGCGTCTGCTAAATGACTAAAATGTAAACGTAAATGTAATGAAGTAGCTAGCTAGCTAGTAGCTAATGTTATCTAGCCTTCCTTGCTCTAGCCTGCCTCGCTTTATCAAAAGATAGCTACCAACATAACCAGCAATAACATTATCTAACGTCGTTAGCTAAATTATACTAGAGAGGTCATTATAGTCCAGTATCTCTGGTTATAATCACCACCACCAGTCGTTGCACACCAAGATAGCATTACTGGTGCAGACTTGGGGACCGACAAACTCCAAACACCTATTTCGCATACTGATTCCTTCTGCAGGGCATGCAAACCAAATAACTTTGGTTGTGGAGGCATGGTATGAAAATGTATGCACTCACTAAAAAACTTGACGCTCTCTCATTTAGCTGTGTTTCCCCCCCATCTCACCACTCTTCCTTAACTTCTTATGTACCGTGTGCGTGCATTCATGTGAGCATGTGCATGTGAACCCACACCAGGGCTTACACAAACCAGATACAGCTAGTGTGCAGCTATGTAGGAGGGTTTGGGACATTAGGGCTCTGGAGGAGAGAGGAGGATCAGGGTACAGATTGAGGTGGCTCAGATGGCTTTGATGTCTTTGGACTCGGATCACCTCACTGGAGAACCAGTGGTATTCACACCGCTCTGAAATATTTAATTTGACCAACACAGATATTCTCCAATTCTCTCTCCATCTCTCCCTGTTTTTAAGGTTTTCTACCATTGACCACAGTACCTCTCACTCTGTTCGACTCCGTGCATAGATTACCACACCCCCTCTCATTAGCACTGCCAGCTAAATACAGTTTCTACCTGATTGTCTCCACCCCATTCCTACAAACTATATTTACTTGTCCATTCCTACTGTAAATATAAAAACCATTTAGCAGACACTTTTATCCAAAGCAACTTACAGTCATGCATGCACAATTGTTTTTACGTTGCACCTCGACTCACGTAGGTTGAACGCCTTGTACTTCTTTCCTTCCAGATAGAGATGTGTGTGTGTGTGTGAGTGCGTGCGTGCATGTGTGTGAAACTCAGAAACTGAGCTCTACCAGTGTGTGTGTGTATGTGTAGGACTCTTTCTGGAGCAGGAGAGTGCTTACTCTGCCCCCACCCCTCAGTCACATCGTTTGAACACCAGTGTGTGTGTGTGTGTGTGTGTGTGTGTGTGTGTGTGTGTGTGTGTGTAGCTGTGAGTGTTTGTGTGTGTACGTGAGTGTGTGTGTGTGTGCATGTGTTTACATGCATGCCTGCGTGTGTGTGTGTGTGAGAAATTATGGAAAAGAAAGAGGGTGAGGGAAGGGTCAATGTGCAGCATGGACTAATATGGCAAAGATGTTAAGTAGCCTAATAATGAACCCATGTATTGACGTGAAAACATCAGACACCTTTGGGATGAATTGGATCAACGACTGCGAGCCAGGCCTAGTCGCCCTTCATCCGTGCCCGAACCGCACTAATGCTCGTGGCTGAATGGAAGCAAGTCCCCGCAGCAATGTTCCAACATCTAGTGGAATGCCTTCCCAGAAGAGTGGAGGCTGTTATAGCAGCAAAGGGCAGACCAACTCCATATTAATGACCATGATTTTGGAATGAGATGTTCGACGAGCAGATGTCCACATACATTTGGCCATGTAGTGTATGTGCAAATAGGCAATAAAACATGAAAGGGAGTGCATTCACTTTCTTTTTCTTGACTTTGTAGTTCAGCAATTAAGCAGAAGTGCAATTATTAACATGAAAACGTTTTCCATGAAGGGAAAGCCTGCTTCCACCTCTCATATTACCACCACTCATTCCCACTACCCTCTCTTCTCCTCCTCTCAAAAACATATGTTTGGAAGTGGCTTGTGACCTAGCTGGGACCAAGTCTTAAACTGATGTGACAAATCAAGTGGTCGGGTCCCACCTGTGGGATTCTAATCTACCTCTCTCCTGCCTTCTCTCCCCTGTTGCTCCCCTATGGCCCATCACTGATAACTAGGATCAATAGCATGGCTGGTTGATGGTGTCATATAGCTGTAGAGGTGAACAGTCTATCTGGATCTAAATAGCATCATAATAACTACATAATCATCCTCTGACACACACGCACGCGCATTTGCACGCGCACACAAGTGTGTGTCAAACCCTGCATCCTGCATCATAAACCCTGTGCAACAATATCATTCTCACACAGATAGCACATAGTTCAGTTAAGTGCACTAATAAAAACTTTGATCATGGAGAGTAGGGCTGGGCGATATGGCCAAAATATCCTAACACGGTATTATTCACATTTTTGGCGGTATAACGGTATTTGACAGTATTTCGTTTTTTACATAATATAAGGTTGAAATATGCTTTAGGACTAGTCTATGATCATAGGATGGCAACAAAAGTGGATTTAATGGGCTTTCTCCATTCAGATTGTTTTATACTGTTCTTCAGGCAAAAATAATAGGACAAAACTGACAGTAAGTAAAGTAGCAATACAGTATTTGTTGAACTTTTACTCAACACTGTATCAAACAGGAATACAAATAAATAACTTTGGAAAAAAACAGCTTCACATGATGATAGTCCTACTTGTAAATAAATAACATAAAATAAAGTAATAACTGTAATAAGTGTTTCACATGATGTGTAAACTGTAAAGGCTTTTGAATGGAATCAAACATGGAAAAAACATTAAATTAAAAGAATAACTTCAAGTAATACACCAAATAGTTACATTCAAAACATCCAATTCAAGTAGGGCAAGCTTCACATAGGGGCCTAGTCTATTGAACAAAATAAAATAAATATATTACCTCTTCCTTTTGACCAATTTGTTAACTCCTGGTAAAGAACACACATAGTCCTACTTGTTTCACAGATTATGGGAAGGAAAACGAGTCTATCCACAGTCTCTGGCTTCAGTGATGCTCTGTGGCATGTCACCACATTGCCACCAGTGCTGAATGCCATTTCTGAAGGTGCACTAGTGGCAGGAATGCACAGGTATTTCTTGGCTAGTTTGCACACTCTTGGAAAGTTCACTTCATGGACTCTCCACCATTCCAGGGGATCTGCCTCACTCTCTGCATCAACAGTCTGCAGATAGCTCTTCAGCTCAGCTTCAATGGCACCTCTGTCAGACAGGGCAGCTGCTTGTTTGTCCTTTTGGAAAAAGCTTCCAAGTGTACTTCTTGGCCTTTTGTGGTTCCACTGGGCTTCCTGCTTCTGCTCCATCTGCTTCTGCTCCGGTTTGTGATCCATCTGTGTCTCCCATGGACAGCACCTCCTCTGTCAGCAGTCTCTGAAGCTCTGCTGCTGCTCTCATCTTTATGTAGTCCACCTTGTTGCTCTTGATTTACTGACTCAAGGACAAGTATGTCCTGCCATGTAGGTACCAGATGCCTGGTTTTCTTGTCTGCAGCCAGGACCTGAGTTATAATAATAATAATAATAATAATAATAATATGCCACTTAGCAGACGCTTTTATCCAAAGCGACTTACAGTCATGCGTGCATACATTTTTGTGTATGGGTGGTCCCGGGGATCAAACCCACTACCCTGGCGTTACAAGCGCCGTGCTCTACCAGCTCCTGCTCAAACACTCTCTGTATCATCTTCTGGCGTGAGCCCCACCTGGTTGGAGTTTCAGTGACAAGCAAGTGGCCAGGCCATGTTCAGTTTGTGCAGTTTTCATTGCTTTCTTCTTTTTCCAGGTCATAGAGAAGGCTCTGACTACTCTCTTGCAAACAGCAACTGCACGGTCAATCCGGGGATCTTTAACACCTCTCTCTGTAAAAAAACAAACAATTAATTTCCACAGTAATATTCATTCAGTTTGTTTTCTTATATTCACATGACACAGTACAAATAAGGCATATATTGTTTTTTATGAACAACTACATAATTAATAATAGGTAGAAATCCTAATATATGTAAGAAATACAGAAATATATGGCATACATAATACTGATTCAACTGTTTGGCTATTATTGGGCCTAGGCCTGATCCATTTTAATTACAGTTAGTGACTTTTAATGGGTTACGGAGTATGCTGAGATCTTCTACAGATATTATTTACAGTTATTTACAAGAGTAATTGTGTTACAATTCATGTTATTGAGAACAACTGACATTGTTCTGTTGTATTAGTTTACGCTATTGAACTGCAAGTAACAGAATGCCTTGTGACAGAAAGTGAGAACGAGAACGCTCCATATATGAATCCAACAAGTGACAAGTTATTACCCAAGCAATGCCAGCTATCTTTATTAACAATTTGTCTACTAACAAATGTCCTGAGTCATTACTTTGAAGATAGTAAATCCATAAAAGTAGCTGCTCATCATCTGAGAAAACATATTTTGTCAACTATTTCAACTTACCGATGGCCAGATGAAGACGGTGACCGAAACAGTGCAGTCTTGTCCAGCTGTTTAGCTTAATGGCTTTTACCATGTTGGATGCATTGTCAGTCGTTCTTCTTTTAGTCCCCATAACTCCAGTGCCCTAGGGCAAGCAACTCTCCTGTATGGTCCTCCGGGAAATAAGCTGTCTGCAAACATCTGCTCTTCAGCTCCCAATCATCAGTTATAAAATGCACAGTCAGGCTAATGTAAGGCTCTGATGTATGGCTTGATCATAAATCGGTTGTGTTGGCAGTGTGCCACGTTCTCGATCTCCTTCTCCACCTTTTCACAGCATTGTGTACTTATTAGGCAATGCTGTTCCGCTAAAGTATTTTCAGCTAGGCAGTACATACCTCGGATCCAAAGTTTTGACCATGCTTTTAAATCCCTCCTTCTCCACCGTCTGAACCATGTCCTTGGCGATGTGTACAGTTATTGAATCTGTAATGTCCCTCCATCGTTTGCTTTTCTTGTCGTAAGGGCATCCAGCGGAAAATGAGGCACCAGTGTACTTTGGTTCAAACTTGAAGTAGTTTTAGGCCTGGCACCGGGGGATGTAGGAGTGATGCGCCTCTTCATACTTTCGCCATATTCGACCACATGGCAGGCTTTAAGGTGGCTGAAGAGGTTACCTGTGTTTCCTCGTTTTGCGACGACAGACGGCTTGCACAACTTGCAAATTATGTTTTGCTGTTGTGTGTCAATTTTCTTAAAACTGGAGAGTGGACTGCTACTAAGCGGACCACTTACAGTGCTACTATAATTCCACAGCTATACACTTACACTTCAATCCCCAGCAAACCTTAACAACTACTAGACTAGAGCTTTCTCAAGGAGCTCTCTGTCTGTCTCTCGACCAACACTTATTTGAGTACACTCAACTCCACCTCTCTTTTTCTATGTCTCTTCTCTTTCTCTCGCTTAGTTTCCCCGTTACTAGCTCTGACTTTGCTGATAGCTACTTTATTGACGAAAAATGACTGTGATATGTACTTACTATGACTGTGATATGTGGTTGGCCCACCTAGCTATCTTAAGATGAATGCACTAACTAAGTTGCTCTGGATAAGAGCGTCGGCTAAATGACAAAAAATGTAAATGTAAATGTCTCTCTCGCCTTGATCTCTCTCTCTCCTTATAAAGTGTCTGTACTCCTGGATGTAGGAGTGATGCGCCTCTTCATACTTTCGCCATATTCGACCACATGGCAGGCTTTAAGGTGGCTGAAGAGGTTACTCGTGTTTCCTCGTTTTGCGACGACAGACCGCTTGCACAACTTGCAAATTATGTTTTGCTGTTCTGTGTCAGTTTTTTAAAAACCAAACCATGCCCACACTATCTATGTTGCAGCTTTCTTTGGCACAAATTCTTCACTTGCCTGGGAAGTTAGCGGAGTCCCTAAGGCAGTACTATGACTGTCCGCATCCATCGTCTTCACTCATAATCTGTTTCCCAAGTGTGTTTGATTACTTCAACATGCAATGCGCATTACATTATTTTTGTGGTTGGTGGAGGCGCCTTTAATTCCAAAACAATGTTAATTTCATTCATCACAGCGCTTTGAATGACACTGTAATTTGTAAGTTATTAAATGTAACATAACATTAAAATACCATTATAGAAGGTAAAGTAAAAATCCAAACTGGTCCGTAAATGAAGACCACCGATCCGTAAATGAAGACAGGTATATCATTTCTTACGGTATACCGCCCAGCCCTAATGGAGAGTGGACTGCTACTAAGCGGACCACTTACATTGCCACTATAATTCCACAGCTATACACTTACACTTCAATCCCCATCAAGCCTTAACAACTACTAGACTAGAGCTTTCTCAAGGAGCTCTCTGTCTGTCTCTCGACCAACACTTATTTGAGTACACTCAACTCTTTTTCTATGTCTCTTCTCTTTCTCTCACTCTGTTTCCCCGTTACTAGCTCTGACTTTGCTGATAGCTACTTTATTGACGAAAAATGTACTTACTATGACTGTGATATGTGGTTGGCCCACCTAGCTATCTTAAAATGAATGCACCAACTGTAAGTTGCTCTGGATAACAGCGTCGGCTAAATGACGAAAATGTAAATGTAAATGTCTCTCTCGCCTTGATCTCTCTCTCTCCTTATAAAGTGTCTGTACTCCTGGCTGTCTCTGGTTTGTGCTGCCCCTAGTACGCGCATATACTGGTGTCACTGTGGGTACGAATCTGTCCCATTGCCTGTTTGACAATAAAAACATTCAAAACATGAAAGGAGTGGTAATTCCCAATCTAAAAAATGAAGAAAAAAGGTAAGTTCTACACAGAAAGTCTCAATATTGTCCCAGACACAAACACACATGCCATGTTCAGTCCAGCCCCACAGATGACTACAAGGGGTGAGGGGAATGCCAGGGCACTGGGGACTGTAAGCTGGCAAATACAAGCACACACACACACATACACACTGCCCTGGTAATCCTCTGGCTGTGACTGTGCCAGTTCTGGGCTTCAGTTATCAGAATCACGGCTCAGAAAACTGAGGTCATTTATACAGCTTGAACCCACGCACGCACACACAAGCAGACACACACTCTCTGTTGACAATATACCCTGTGTCAATCTTAGACACTAGATGTGTTGAGGTCAATATGAACACATGCAACTGAGCACTTCATTACTGAATGACTTAATTCAAGCTATAATACACACAACATTATTATAGTCAGTAGCTAATAATAAAACAAATTATCGTTAGAAAACCACAGCAAAAACAAAGGAGAATCACAACAAATAACAAGTGTGAAGTTTGAGTAAGAAATATATCTGAGACAAGAAACTCAGGACAACTCGATATTAAAAGAAAAAATACATATTTAATATTGACTTCAATCAATCCCTACTATAGTCGCGCCGACTGGCATGACTATAGTAGGGATTGATTGAAGCCAATATGACACCAGTGTCGATGAAAATGTGATTGGAGGTACACAACACACTCCCCACCTATCTTCATGATCCGTCCGGCGGTTACAGAGAACCACATACCTGATTACAGAGCACCACATACCACATTTTTTAACAGGGCGTTATAAATTGAGTTTTCAGAGTATTTTATGTGCCTACTAAATTCTAGACATTGGAATAAAACGAGACTATAGTGTCCATAAAGTGACCATTGGAATAAAAAAATGTCGGATTGACTAGTGTTTGTAGGTGCAACAGTTTTTATTAAATGTATAATTTACCACTCTCAGGTGCACATTTCCGTCCATTAAGACCCAATGATGTGCTACCTTTTTGTAGCATTTCTGACAATGCTAACATATTTTCAGCTGAATCTCAGAGTTCTATCTAACTGGAAAGAGCAACTCGGTTGCTCGGCAACAACACTGCAACATGTTGCCAGTTATAATAAGTGACTGAGAACAAACCTAGGCTACTGTAGCTGTAGATAGCTAGCTATATGGTGGTATTCAAACAGGTTAATCAATAAATGCAAACAGATATTTTGATTTGCTAGGTAGCTAGCTAGCTAACGTTAGCTCACATTAGCTTGCTTGTCCAAAGTCCAGCAGCTAGCCTCTCTAGCTAGCTAGCTATCTAGCTAACGAACAGGCAAAGAAAGGTAGCTAGTTATTTTTGTTTATGGAAGGTTTGTTACACAAATAACATTTGTCATTAGCTAGCTGGCTAGCTAGCTAGACAACAACAGCTGACCTTGACACAGAAGCTCGCTAATGATAGCTAACTCACGTCCAAATGCATTTTTCCACAAAACATAGCTAGCTAGCTACATCACTTCAAAACCAACACCAAATTTTGGACAAATTGTCAATCTGCTACCTTAAAATGATTGCAATGCAATGGGCTTTTGCAACACTAGCTAGCTAGCTACTCCATATTCCAAGCTACGGTAAGAGCTAGCCATATTTCACTGTCAGACAGAACACAACTCAAACTGTAGCTGAAAAAAAAACAAATGCACATGTAAACAGTGTGCAAATGCATGCCTGCTAGCATCAGAAAAAAGTTTTGAAAATCCAGAATAGATTACAGTATGCTCCTTCTACTGTCTTCTTGACATTTTAATCCAAACACGTGCTGATCAACAGTGCCAAACTAACAACTCTGCCATTTGACCGTGTTGATTGTATTTACAGATCCGATCTGGATGCTGGACTAGCCCATGTGTTGGATATCTGTCATTCCAGTGGCACAGCGGTAGGGGTGGGGGGCTAATGCCCCCCTAAAACTGGATTATATAAATGTATAGGATGTATAACTCCGCAATGCTTTAGACTAGAAACAAGCTTTAAAAGGCACAAGAAAGTCACATGTCTAGTGTACATGGGGATATCTTTGTTTAGTCTCTATGGCTGAGTTATACGACTTTCAAAAGTCAATGACTTAAACCCATTTTCATGAAAAAAATACAATATAAGACTGTCACAATCAATTGAGCTATTTAGTATGATATGTTATGTTTGGTATCATTACATAAGACAGAAGGTTAATTAAAATGTCCACACCAGCGAAAATTTAAAAAATTCATCTGAAAGACTATTCCAAAGGCTTACCTGTGATGTTGCACAATGATTTAAGGCAATAGGTCATTGTTTTAGTCAAAGTATGATATATTTGGCCTTGAACAGGGAAAACCCGAAGTTAAACTTCAGTTTTTTCCCCCACGTCTATGCTGTGCGTTTCCTAATAAAATGACGTACATATGAGTCTTGCGAGGGCTGGCTTTAGTTCATTTGGAACCACCTACAAAATGTGTAGCTACATGTGCGGGCTCATTATTTCCTGTTTACAACCTGGTGCTACGGCTTGGATGGGTTGGATGGGCTGATGGTGAAACAGTAAGTAAGAAAAAGCTAATATTATTCTGATGAGCTACTGACGTTCACTTGGCTATAGTAAGCAGCCTGGCAAGGCACACGTTAGCCGAACAACTTATCAGGGGCTAGCTTCATGGCCAACGTAACCTAGCTAACATTAGCTGGATAGCTAGCTAGTGACAGCAAAAGTGGATGAAGACGTGGATAGGTGAAATGCCAACACAGCTGGGATACATAGTAGTTTCTGGAGACATGCTATGCACTGCAGCGCTACAGTAGCAGCAAGAGCAGGCCTATGGGTCACTAACACATTTGGCTGTCTAGCTAACTAGCTATCTAGCTATAGTATAGGTAACTGTGCGGTGAAGTAAATCAATATGAAGTAGCTAAGTTCATTTATAAAATGGGTCGTTCGAGCCCTGAATGCTGATTGGCTGACAGCTGTGGTATATCGGACCGTATACCACGGGTATGATAAAACATGTATTTTTACTGCTCTAATTAGGTTGGTAACCAGTTTATAATAGCAATAAGGCACCTCAGGGTTTGTGGTATATAGCCAATATACCACAGCTAAGGGCTGTATTTTTTTACCCTTATTTTACCAGGTAAATTGATTGAGAACACATTCTCATTTACAGCAACGACCTGGGGAATAGTTGCAGGGGAAAGGGAAATGAATGAGCCAATTGGAAGCTGGGGATGATTAGGTGGCCATGATGGTCAGATTGGGAATTTAGCCAGGACACCGTGGTTAAAACCCCTACTCTTACAATAAGTGCCATGGGATATTTAATGACCACAGAGAGTCAGGTCACACGTTTAACATCCCATCCGAAAGACGGCACCCTACACAGGGCACTGCCCTGGGGCATTGGGATATTATTTTAGACTAGAGGAAAGAGTGCCTCCTACTGGCCCTCCAACACAATTTCCAGCAGCATCTGGTCTCCCATCCAGGGACCGACCAGGACCAACCCTGCTTAGCTTCAGAGGCAAGCCAGCAGTGGGATGCAGGGTAGTATACTCTGCGTTGCGTTGCGTCGTGCCTAAGAACAGCCCTTAGCCATGGTATATTGGCCATATACCACACCCCCTCGGGCCTTATTGCTTAAATATAGCTCAATGAGTAAATCACTGCTTTACCAGTACTAACTGTACCATTTTAATGTTACCAATTGCAAAGTTGTCTCCAAAACTGCAAGGTGTCTCTACAGTAATAAGCCTAGCTGTCAAAGGGAGTGTGTGCTTTCTGGCAAATGTGATACAAAATACTGCAAAGTGATACCAAAACTAAGTTCAGGTAAAGTTGTAAGGACATAATATAATGATGTTTTAATTTGCTAGCTACCTTGCTTTCAAATATTAGAGATTGGGTGTATATAGCTTGTGAAATTAGTTAATCCCTGAATTTTGCACTTCTGTGTTTAGCAGAGTAACATTCTGTCCTATCCAACAGGCACCAAATGTGAGAACTAATATTGTAGTTGCCTATATGCTATTTCCTCTTAGGCTACCATGGCCAGACACACACCTTCCTTTCCATGGAGGACACTTGAGTATGTCATTGTATGACATTGTCAAGTTCGTAGAATTTAGGCTATACGTTGATCCATGACAGACAGACAATGTGAATATTCGCTAACTTCAGGAGTCAACAGACAACAACAATTCAGCCTCACTGAAGTTCATCCAGAAAAATGCAGTGTACACATTCATTTGAGTAGCTTTTTTGAATGGTGCATCAATACACCCAGTCACTACAAAGATAAAGGGTGTCCTTCCTAACTCAGTTGCCAGAGAGTAAGGAAATCGCTCAGGGATTTCACCATGAGGCCAATGGTGACTTTAAAACAGTTACAGAGTTTAATGGCTGTTATAGGAGAAAACTGAAGATGGATCAACAGCATTGTAGTTACTCCACAATACTAACCTAATTGACAGAGTGAAAAGAAGGAAGCTTGACAGAATACAAAAATTCCAAAACATGCATCCTGTTTGCTACAAGGCACTAAAGTAATACTTCACTAAAATATGGCAAAGCAATTAACTTTTTGTCCTGAATACAAAGTGTTATGTTTGGGGCAAATCCAATACAACACATTACTGAATACCACTTTCCATATTTTCAAGCATAGTGGTGGCTGCATCATGTTATGGGTATGCTTGTAATCGTTAAGGACAGGGGAGTCTTCCAGGATAAAAAAGAAACAGAATCGAGATAAGCACAGTATAAATCCTAGAGGAAAACCTGGTTCAGTCTGCTTCCCACCAGACACTGGGAGATTAATTCATCTTTCAGCAGGACAACAACCTAAAACACAAGGCCGAATCTACACTGGAGTTGCTTACCAAGAAGACAGTGAATGTTCCTGAGTTACAGTTTTGACTAAAATCAGCTTGAAAATCTATGACAAGACCTGAAAATCTAGCAATAATCAACAACCAATTTAACAGTTCTTGACACAAACCGGTGTGCCTGGCACCTACTACCATTCCCATTCAAAGGCACCTTAATATTTTGTCTTGTCCATTCACCCTCTGAATGGCACACATACAAAATCCATGTCTCAATTTTCTCAAGGCTTAAAAAAATCCTTCTTTAACCTGTCCTCCCTTTCATCGATTGACGTGGATTTAACAAGTGCCATCATTAAGGGATCACCTGGATTCACCTGGTCAATGTAATGTTCTTAATGTTTTGTACACTTAGTGTATATATACACAGAACAAAAGTATTTACACAACATGCAACAATTTCAAAGATTTTACTGAGTTACAGTTCCGGAGGGGATGGCTGCCATTTTACGGGCTCCTAACCAATTGTGCTATTTTGTGTGTTTTTTCACATTGTTTGTAACTTATTTTGTACATAATGTTGATGCTACCATCTCTTATGACCGAAAATAGCTTCTGGATATCAGAACAGCGATTACTCACCTCGAACTGGATGAAGATTTTTTCTTTACTGAGTCTGACGCAAAGGATATAATGTTTCTCCCAGACAAGGCCCAAATCCCCGTCATTCACATGAAGAAAATAAGGAAATACAGGAGGCGCAGATCAGGTGCCTTGTGAGAATTAGTCTGCAAGTGGTTAACCCGCCTCTACCATCCATTCTATTGGCCAACATGCAATCACTGGAAAATAAACTGGATGAGCTCCGTTCGAGACTATCCTACCAACGGGACATTCAAAACTGTAATATCTTATGTTTCACTGAGTCGTGGCTGAACGACGACACGGACAATATACAGTTGACTGGGTTTTCCGTGCATCGGCAGGACAGAACAGCTACGTCCGGTAAGACGAGGGGTGGGGGTGTGTGTCTATTTGTCAATAACAGCTGGTGCCCGAAGTCTAATATTAAGGTAGTCTTGAGGTATCGCTCG
The DNA here is from genome assembly GCF_020615455.1 of Coregonus clupeaformis. Taxonomy (NCBI): domain Eukaryota; kingdom Metazoa; phylum Chordata; class Actinopteri; order Salmoniformes; family Salmonidae; genus Coregonus; species Coregonus clupeaformis. The sequence continues at coordinate 41,191,203 of NC_059192.1, read as the reverse complement.
CCTGAGGTAGAGTACCTGACAATAAGCTGTAGACCACACTATCTACCAAGAGAGTTTTTATCTATATTTTTCATAGCCGTCTATATACCACCACAAACCGGCGCTGGCACTAAGACCGCACTCCACGAGCTGTAAAGGCCATAAGAAAACAAGAAAATGCTCATCCAGAAGCGGCGCTCCTAGTGGACAGGGACTTTAATGCAGGCAAACTTAAATCTGTTTTACCTCATTTTTTTAACCAAATTTCTACCAGCATTTCACATGTGCAACCAGAGGGGGGAAAAAACTCTAGACCACCTTTACTCCACACACAGAGATGCGTACAAAGCGCTCCCTCGCCCTCCATTTGGCAAATCTGTCCATAATTCTATCCTCCAGATTCCTGCTTACAAGCAAAATCGAAAGCAGGAAGTACCAGTGACTTGCTCAATACGGAAGTGGTCAGATGACGCCCTGTGAAGCTCTGTTGGTGCTTGCAACGCCAGGGTTGTGGGTTCGATTCCCACGGGGGGCCAGTATGAAAAATGTATGCACTCACGAACTGTAAGTCTGCTAAAATGACTAAAATGTAAAAAATAATACGCTACAGGACTGTTTTGCTAGCACAGACTGGAATATGTTCCGGGATTCATCCAATGGCATTGAGGAGTATACCACCTCAGTCACCAGCTTCATCAATAAGTGCATCCACGATGTCGTCCCCACAGTGATCGTACATGCATATCCCAGCCAGAAGCCATGGATTACAGGCAACATCCGCACCGAGCTAAAGGCTAGAGCTGCCGCTTTCAAGGAGCGTGACACTAATCCGGACGCTTATAAGAAATCCCGCTACGCCCTCAGACGAACCATCAAACAGGCAAAGTGTTAACACAGGACTAAGATTGAATCCTACTACACCGGCTCTGACGCTTGTCGGATGTGGCAGGGCTTGCAAACTATTACAGACTACAAAGGGAAACCCAGCCGTGAGCTGCCCAGTGACGCAAGCCTACCAGACGGGCTAAATGCCTTTTATGCTCGCTTCGAGGCAAGCAACACTGAAGCATGCATGAGAGCACCAGTTGTTCCAGTCGACTGTGTGATCATGCTCTCCGTAGCCGATGTGAGCAAGACCTTTAAACAGGTCAACATTCACAAGCCCGCAGGGCCAGACGGATTCCCAGGACGTGTACTCAGAGCATGTGCGAACCAACTGACAAGTGTCTTCACTGACATTTTCAACCTCTCCCTGACCCAGTCTGTAATACCTACATGTTTCAAGCAAACCACCATAGTCCCTGTGCCCAAGAAAGCAAAGGTAACCTGCCTAAATGACTACCGCCTTGTAGCACTCACGTCGGTAACAGTGAAGTGCTTTGAAAGGCTGGTCATGGCTCACATCAACACCATCCCGCAAACCCTAGACTCACTCCAATTCGCATACAGCCCCACAGATCCACACTCCACACTGCCCTTTGCTACCTGGACAAAAGGAACACCTATGTGAGAATGCTGATCATTGACTATAGCTCAGCGTTCAACACCATAGTACCGACAAAGCTCATCACTAAGCTAAGGACCCTGGGACTAAACACCTCCTTCTGCAACTGGATCCTGGACTTCCTGATGGGCCGTCCCCAGGTGGTAAGGGTAGGAAACAACACATCTGCCACGCTGATCCTAAACAAGGGGGCCCCTCAGGGTTGCATGCGTAGTCCCCTCCTGTACTCCCTGTTCACCCACGACTGCGTGGCCAAGCACGACTCCAACACAATCAATACGTTTGCTGACGACACAACAGTGGTAGGCCTGATCACCGACAACGATGACACAGCCTACAGGGAGGAGGTCAGAGACCTGGGAGTGTGGTGCCAGGACAACAACCTCTCCCTCAACGTCAGCAAGACAAAGGAGATGATTGTGGACTACAGGAAAAAAAGGGCGGAACACATCGAAGGGGCTGTAGTGGAGCGGGTCGAGAGTTTTAAGTTCCTTGGTGTCCACATCACCAACAAACTATCATGGTCCAAACACACCAAGAAAGTTGTGAAGAGGGCACGACAATGCCTTTTGCCCCTCAGGAGACTACAAAGACTTGGCATTGGTCCCCAGATCCTCAAAAGTTATACAGCTGGACCATCGAGAGCATCCTGACCGGTTGCATCACAGCCTGGTATGGCAATTGCTCAGCATCCGACCGTAAGGCGCTACAGATTATTATTTTTTTTTTTGTGAGTTTCATTTCTTTATTTCTTTATTTCTTTCTTTATTTTTTGTTGAAATTTCATTACATTTGTCTTTTTTTTTGTGGGGGTGGGGTAGGGGGGGTAGAAGGATTACTTTTATACTATCCCAGGTATTCCTTAAAGAGGTAGGGTTTCAAGTGTCTCCGGAAGGTGGTCATTGACTCCGCTGTCCTAGCGTCGTGAGGGAGCTTGTTCCACCATTGGGGTGCCAGAGCAGTGAACAGTTTTGACTGGGCTGAGCGGGAACTGTGCTTCCACCGAGGTAGGGGGACCAGCAGGCCAGAGGTGGAAGAACGCAATGCCCTCGTTTGGGTGTAGGGACTGATCAGAGCCTGAAGGTAAGGAGGTGCCGTTCCCCTCACAGCTCCGTAGGCAAGCACCATGGTCTTGTAGCAGATGCGAGCTTCAACTGGAAGCCAGTGGAGTGTGCGGAGGAGCGGGGTGACGTGAGAGAACTTGGGAAGGTTGAACACCAGACGGGCTGCAGCATCTGGATGAGTTGTAGGGGTTTAATGGCACAGGCAGGGAGCCCAGTCAACAGCGAGTTGCAGTAATCCAGATGGGAGATGACAAGTGCCTGGATTAGGACCTGTGCCGCTTCCTGTGTAAGGTAGGGTCGTATTCTGCGAATGTTGTAGAGCATGAACCTACAGGATCGGGTCACCGCTTTGATGTTAGCGGAGAACGACAGGGTGTTGTTCAGGGTCACGCCAAGGTTCTTTGCACTCTGGGAGGAGGACACAACAGAGCATTTGTTGGCTGCTTTTACATTTTTACATTTTAGTCATTTAGCAGACTGTCACGGATTCTGCCGAGGCTGCCCTTCCTCGGGCAGGCTTCGGCGTTCGTCGTCACCGGAGTACTAGCTGCTGCCAATCTATGTTCTATGTTTCTATGTTCTACCTGTTGTTGTCTGATTGTTTCACATCTGTTTCCCATCTTGTAATTACTCCATCCCTATTTAACCCTGTGGCTCCCATTGTGCTCTGTGCGTGTTTGTTTATTGTTTCGGGTGTCGTTGGTGAGCGGGTTTGTTCCTCCCTGCGTGGAGGTTAACTTGTTTCTTTACGTGTTCAGTAAAGTTACGTTTTCATTGAGTTCTGTGTCCTGCGCCTGACTTCGTCTACCGCATTACACTGACACCGTGACACAGACGCTCTTATCCAGAGCGACTTACAGTTAGTGAGTGCATACATTTTCATACTGGCCCCCCTGGCCCCCCATGGGAAACGAACCCACAACCTTGGCGTTGCAAGCGCCATGCTCTACCAACTGAGCTACATGGGGCTTTTCCTTCACTCTGCGGTCCAACTCATCCCAAACCATCTCAATTGGGTTGAGGTCGGGTGATTGTGGAGGCCAGGTCATCTGATGCAGCACTCCATCACTTACACAGCCTGGAGGTGTGTTGGGTCATTGTCCTGTTGAAAAACAAATGATAGTCCCACTAAGTGCAAACAAGATGGGATGGCGTATCGCTGTAGAAATCTGTGGTAGCCATGCTGGTTAAGTGTGCCTCGAATTCTAAATAAATAACTGACAGTGTCACCAGCAAAGCACCCCCACACCATCACACCTCCTCCTCCATGCTTCACGGTGGGAACCAAACATGTGGTGATCATCCGTTCACCTACTCTGCGTCTCACAAATAGACAGCGGTTGGAAGCAAAAATCTCAAATTTGGACTCATCAGTCCAAAGGACAGATTTCCACCGGTCTAATGTCCATTGCTTGTGTTTCTTGGTTCAAGCAAGTCTCTTCTTATTATTGGTGTCCTTTAGTAGTGGTTTCTTTGCAGCAATTCAAAAATGTCTGATTCACACAGTCTCCTCTGAACAGTTGATGTTGAGATGTGTCTGTTACTTAAACTCTGTGAAGCATTTATTTGGGCTGCAATTGCTGAGGCTGGTAACTCTAATGAACTTATCTTCTGCAGCAGAGGTAATTCTGGGTCTTCCTTTCCTGTGGCGGTCCTCATGAGAGCCAGTTTCATCATAGCGCTTGATGGTTTTTGCGACTGCACTTGAAGAAACCTTCAAAGTTCTTGAAATCTTCCAGATTGACTGACCTTCATGTCTTAAAGTAATGATGGACTGTCATTTCTCTTTGCTTATTTGAGCTGTTATTGCCATAATATGGACTTGGTCTTTTACCAAATAGGGCTATCTTCTGTATACCAACCCTACATATATATACAGTACCAGTCAAAAGTTTGGACACACTGACTCATTCAAGGGTTTTTCTTTATTTTTACTATTTTCTACATTGTAGAATAATAGTGAAGACATCGAAACTATGAAATAACACATATGGAATCATGTAGTAACCAAAAAAGTGTTAAACCACCCTTTGCCTTGATGACAGCGTTGCACACTCTTGGCATTCTCTCAACCAGCTTCACATGGAATGCTTTTCCAACAGTCTTGAAGGAATTCCCACATATGCTGAGCACTTGGCACTTGGCTGCTTTTCCTTCACTCTGCGGTCCAACTCATCCCAAACCATCTCAATTGGGTTGAGGTTGGGTGATTGTGGATGCCAGGTCATCTGATGCAGCACTCCACCACTCTCCTTCTTGGTCAAATAGCCCTTACACAGCCTGGAGGTGTGTTTTGGGTCATTGTCCTGTTGAAAAACAAAAGATAGTCCCACTAAGCGCAAACTAGATGAGATAGCGTATCACTGCAGAATGCTGTGGTAGCCATGCTGGTTAAGTGTGCCTTGAATTCTAAATAAATCACAGACAGTGTCACCAGGAAAGCACCCCCACACCATAACACCCCTCCTCCATGCTTCAAGGTGGGAACCACACACGCAGAGATCATCCGTTCACCTACTCTGCGTCTCACACAGCGGTTGGAACCAAAAATCTCAAATTTGGACTCATCACACCAAAGGACAGATTTAAACCGGCTAATGTCCATTGCTCGTGTTTTTTGGCCCAAGCAAGTCTCTTCTTGTTATTGGTGTCCTTTTGTAGTGGTTTCTTTGCAGCATTTTGCCCATGAAGGCCTTATTCACACAGTCTCCTCTGAACTGTTGATATTGAGATGTGTCTGTTACTTGAACTTTATTTGGGCTGCAATCTGAGGTGCAATTAACTATAATGAATTGATCCTCTGCAGCAGAGGTAACTCTGGGTCTTCCTTTCCTGTGGCGGTCCTCATGAGAGTCAGTTCCATCATAGCGCTTGATGGTTTTTGCCACTTGAAATGTTCTGGATTGACTGACCTTCATGTCTTAAAGTAATGATAGACTGTAATTTCTCTTTGCATATTTGAGCTGTTCTTGACATACTATGGACTTGGTCTTTTACCAAATAGGGCTATTTTCTGTATACCACCCCTACCTTGTCACTTGTCACAACAACTGATTGGCGCAAACGCATTAAGAAGGAAATAAATTCCACTTTTAACAAGGCACACCTGTTAATTGAAATGCATTCCAGGTGACTATCTCATGAAGCTGGTTGAGAGAATGCCAAGAATGTGCAAAGCTGTCATCAAGGCAAAGGGTGGCTACTTTGAAGAATCTCAAATTTAAAATATTTTTCTTTCTCTCAGGTGCATCTGTGACAGGATTCATTATTTGATGCTCAAATAAACCGACACAAACAAAAAGGTAATACAATAGCGAAGGTCCTTCAAATGAAAAGCTGTGTGTGTGTGTGTGTACGTGCATGTATGTGTGTGTATGTGTGCTTGTGTTCTCCCTCTCTTTAGGAGAAAGACAGAAGGATGGCGTGAAGAAGGGAGGGACATTTTTTCCAAACTTCTCTCTTCATCCATAATAGATTTTGGCACTGATCTTAAATGCATCTCTACCCTCCTGTTTCCCAGTCTAACACGCAAACACACTTCACTAGTTTCACTTTTATATGGAGATGTGCGATGGCTCATATAATTTTGAAAACCTCCCAGTCTGATTTCACCTGAAACAAAGCGCAGTTGCAGTCTGTTTTAAGTTCTCTCTAAAAATATGTTGTGGGATTCTACTTTCTCATCAATCTCTAGCTATTACTCCTCTATTACCTCTCACTCTCTTTTTCATCCTCCTCCATCTAACTCCATTGCAGCCCCTTGCACTTGATTTATATCTCCCTCCTCTCTCTCTTTTCCCCCTCTGTCATCTTCTGTTCCTCTCTTTCCTCCTAATGGTGAGTGTCAGACTCCAGCCTTTCTCTCTCCAGGGCACCACATATAATCACACTTACACCTGTAGAGAAAGAAGGACAGAGAGGAAGAGAAAAAGAGAGAGAGAGAGAGTGAAAGAGAGTGAAAGAGAGAGAGAATGAGACAGAAAAGAGTGATAAAGAAAGAAAGATAGACCACTGAAATAGAATGACAGAGAGCAGAGAAAAAGCGAGAGAGGATAGAACACAAAGAGGCATTAATAAATGACAGACAGGATTAGAGAAAGAGAGGGAAAAAAGAGAGATAGAATGAGGGAATTTAAAAGCTAGAACAGGTAGTCAATGTGTGACAAAGACACCCAGTGCTGTGAAGTGTGCGCACACACACACAGACACACACACACACACCTGCTGCCATCAAGCAGGGATCAAATCTACGGCTTATCCTCTCTGCTGATATATGCACAAAGACAGTGGAGAATGAGAAAGAAAAAAAATTATGCACACACACGCACACACACAAACACTTCCTCGCCCACCTAACAAACAAAATTCCTATTTGACTAAACTAGATGAATGTTGTCCATCTATATCAGGGGTATTCAACTCTTACCCTACGAGGTCCGGAACCTGCTGGTTTTCTGTTCTACCTTATAATTAATTGCACACACCTGGTGTCCCAGGTCTAAATCAGTCCCTGATTAGAGGGCAACAATGAAAAAATGCAGCGGAACTGACTCCGAGGTTCCGAAGTTGAGTTTGAGGGATCTATATCATATTACAGCAACCTGGTCTCAGAGCATTTCGTATTATTCTATAAGTAAATCCGAGACACTCCATTTAGCATGATATGTTACGTTTCGTAAGGTATGTATTAATTTCTGGATGTCCATCACCCATTCCATATGATATGTAACGAATTACAATCCCTATTATGTTATGAATTTGTTACGAATTTGCAAAATGAATGACATGTTACGAATGCGCAAAACGTATGATATGTTACAAATTCTAGCTAGGTGGCTAGCTGGCTAATGTTAGCTAGGCTAGGTTAGGGTTAAGTTTAGGAGTTAGGTTAAAGGGTTAAGGTTAGGGTTAGCTAAAATGGTTAAGGTTAGGTTTAGGGAAAGGGTTAGCTAACATGCTAAGTAGTTGCAAAGTAGCAAAGAAATTGTAAGTACTTGAAAAATTGCTAATTAGCTAAAATGCTAACGTTCTCCGTGATGAGATTCGAACTCACAACCTTTGTGTTGCTAGATGTTCGCGTTATACGCCTACCCATCCACCCCGACCAACCACCTTACTTTCATTTTTGCCTTAAGTAACCATCTGTCTTATGTAACCATACGAAACGTAACATATCATACTAATTTGAGTGTCCCAGATTTACATTTCCTATTGTAATGAATACTCAGGGAGAAAAAGGTGTAGATTCACGCGCAGAGTGCGGCAGGTGTTTATTTCGCCTTCGCAGAAGGCAGGAATCGTGGTCACAGGCAGGCAATGGTCATACACAGGTAGGCAAAAGGGCAGGTGAAACAAAACTGAAGGCTATAACTGGTTCTCACAAACGAGCTAGGAAAAGGCTTAGTAGAGTCAAAATGAACAATACCTCACAAGGCACAAACAGAATGAACTGAACTAAATAAGGAGCTGATGAGACCAGGTGAGTAACTAACACAGGTGAAATCAATGAACAAAAATGAAAGACAGGGCTACGTTCAAGAACACAAAGAACTAACAAAATAAATACAGAACCTTATACCTACAGAGGGGAGAACAAGTATTTGATACACTGCCAATTTTGCAGGTTTTCCTGCTTACAAAGCATGTAGAGGTCTGTAATTTTTATCATAGGTACACTTCAACTGTGAGAGACGGAATCTAAAACAGAAATCCAGAAAATCACATTGTATGATTTGTAAGTAATTAATTTGCATTTTATTGCATGACATATGTATTTGATCACCTACCAACCAGTAAGAATTCTGGCTCTCACAGACCTGTTAGTTTTTCTTTAAGAAGCCCTCCAGTTCTCCACTCATTACCTGTATTAACTGCACCTGTTTCAACTCGTTACCTGTATAAAAGACACCTGTCCACACACTCAATAAAACTGACTCCAACCTCTCCACAATGGCCAAGACCAGAGAGCTGTGTAAGGACATCAGGGATAAAATTGTAGACCTGCATAAGGCTGGGATGGGCTACAGGACAATAGGCAAGCAGCTTGGTGAGAAGGCAACAACTGTTGGCGCAATTATTAGAAAATGGAAGAAGTTCAAGATGACGGTCAATCACCCTCGGTCTGGGGCTCCATGCAAGATCTCACCTCGTGGGGCATCAATGATCATGAGGAAGGTGAGGGATCAGCCCAGAACTACACGGCAGGACCTGGTCAATGACCTGAAGAGAGCTGGGACCACAGTCTCAAAGAAAACCATTAGTAACACACTACGCCGTCATGGATTAAAATCGTGCAGCGCACGCAAGGTCCCCCTGCTCAAGACAGCGCATGTCCAGGCCCGTCTGAAGTTTGCCAATGACCATCTGGATGATCCAGAGGAGGAATGGGAGAAGGTCATGTGGTCTGATGAGACAAAAATAGAGCTTTTTGGTCTAAACTCCACTTGCCGTGTTTGGAGGAAGAAGAAGGATGAGTACAACCCCAAGAACACCATCCCAACCGTGAAGCATGGAGGTGGAAACATCATTCTTTGGGGATGCTTTTCTGCAAAGGGGACAGGACGACTGCACCGTATTGAGGGGAGGATGGATGGGGCCATGTATCGTGAGATCTTGGCCAACAACCTCCTTCCCTCAGTAAGAGCATTGAAGATGGGTCGTCGCTGGGTCTTCCAGCATGACAACGACCCGAAACACACAGCCAGGGCAACTAAGGAGTGGCTCTGTAAGAAGCATCTCAAGGTCCTGGAGTGGCCTAGCCAGTCTCCAGACCTGAACCCAATAGAAAATCTTTGGAGGGAGCTGAAAGTCCGTATTGCCCAGCGACAGCCCCGAAACCTGAAGGATCTGGAGAAGGTCTGTATGGAGGAGTGGGCCAAAATCCCTGCTGCAGTGTGTGCAAACCTGGTCAAGACCTACAGGAAACGTATGATCTCTGTAATTGCAAACAAAGGTTTCTGTACCAAATATTAAGTTCTGCTTTTCTGATGTATCAAATACTTATGTCATGCAATAAAATGCAAATGAATTACTTAAAAATCATACAATGTGATTTTCTGGATTTTTGTTTTAGATTCCGTCTCTCACAGTTGAAGTGTACCTATGATAAAAATTACAGACCTCTACATGCTTTATAAGTAGGAAAACCTGCAAAATCGGCAGTGTATCAAATACTTGCTCTCCCCACTGTATGTTACGTGTAGTCTGTGAGACCAGGCTGATTACAGAATTGGCCAACAGGGACTGGCTATTGGCAGAATGGGAAGTTATTATTCATATCGGTGTATTGACAGACCACTGCAAAGTTTAGCTCCAGGGAAACAAAGGTGTGTGTGTGTGTGTGTGTACGGTGCTTGTTGACAGAGTTTGGCTACCCAGGGGGAAACCCAAATGATATGCCAGTGTCTAAATGAGGATGGATGGTTCAGGGAGAAGAAACGCTGACGTGACATCTCTGCTAGAGGGCACACAGCACAGGGACTTTGACCTAGGTACAGGTGTGTGTGTGTGTGTGTGTGTGTGTGTGTGTGTGTGTGCAGTATGATTAATGCTTATTGTGTGAAGCACAACTCAAGTGCATATAAACTGTTTTCTCGCTGTGCAGAAGAAATGACAAATTCAGATTGAGTAGGGACAATAAGCTAAACTTAAAGAATACGTCCAATGATCCAATGATTTAAAGCTTACGTGTAGAACTGGAAGTAATAGTTTCCATATGAATCAATCAATCAATCAATTTTATTTTATATAGCCCTTCTTACATCAGCTAATATCTCGAAGTGCTGTACAGAAACCCAGCCTAAAACCCCAAACAGCTAGTAATGCAGGTGTAGAAGCACGGTGGCTAGGAAAAACTCCCTAGAAAGGCAAAAGCCTAGGAAGAAACCTAGAGAGGAACCAGGCTATGAGGGGTGGCCAGTCCTCTTCTGGCTGTGCCGGGTGGAGATTATAACAGAACCATGCCAAGATGTTCAAAAATGTTCATAAGTGACAAGCATGGTCAAATAATAATCAGGAATAAATCTCAGTTGGCTTTTCATAGCCGATCATTAAGAGTTGAAAACAGCAGGTCTGGGACAGGTAGGGGTTCCATAACCGCAGGCAGAACAGTTGAAACTGGAATAGCAGCAAGGCCAGGCGGACTGGGGACAGCAAGGAGTCACCACGGCCGGTAGTCCCGACGTATGGTCCTAGGGCTCAGGTCTCTCAGTTGGCTTTTCATAGCCGATCATTAAAGAGTTGAAAACAGCAGGTCTGGGACAGGTAGGGGTTTCGTAGCCGCAGGCAGAACAGTTGAAACTGGAATAGCAGCAAGGCCAGGCGGACTGGGGACAGCAAGGTGTCATCATGCCCGGTAGTCCTGACGTATGGTCCTAGGGCTCAGGTTCTCAGAGAGAAAGAGAGAACGAGAGAATTAGAGAGAGAGCATACTTAAATTCACACAGGACACTGGATAAGACAGGAGAAGTACTCCAGGTATAACCAACTAACCCCAGCCCCCGACACATAAACTACTGCAGCATAAATACTGGAGGCTGAGACAGGAGCGGTCCGGAGACACTGTGGCCCCATCCGAAGAAACCACGGACAGGGCCAAACAGGAAGGATATAACCCCACCCACTCCGCCAAAGCACAGCCCCCGCACCACTAGAGGGATATCCCCAACCACCAACTTACAATCCTGAGACAAGGCCGAGTATAGCCCACAGAGGTCTCCACCACAGCACAAACCAAGGGGGGCGCCAACCCAGACAGGAAGATCACGTCAGTAACTCAACCCACTCAAGTGACGCACCCCTCCCAGGGACGGCATGAAAGAGCACCAGCAAGCCAGTGACTCAGCCCCTGCAACAGGGTTAGAGGCAGAGAACCCCAGTGGAGAGGGGAACCGGCCCGGCAGAGACAGCAAGGGCTGTTCGTTGCTCCAGCCTTTCCGTTCACCTTCACACTCCTGGGCCAGACTACACTCAATCATATGACCTACTGAAGAGATAAGTCTTCAGTAAAGACTTAAAGGTTGAGACCGAGTCTGCGTCTCTCACATGGGTAGGCAGACTGTTCCATAAAAATGGAGATCTATAGGAGAAAGCCCTGCCTCCCGCTGTTTGCTTAGAAATTCTAGGGACAATTAGGAGGCCTGCGTCTTGTGACCGTAGCGTACGTATTGGTATGTACGGCAGGACCAACTCGGAAAGATATGTAGGAGCAAGCCCATGTAACGCTTTATAGGTTAACAGTAAAACCTTGAAATCAGCCCTTGCCTTAACAGGAAGCCAGTGTAGGGAAGCTAGCACTGGAGTAATATGATCAAATTTCTTGGTTCTAGTCAGGATTCTAGCAGCCGTATTTAGCACTAACTGAAGTTTATTTAGTGCTTTATCCGGGTAGCCGGAAAATAGAGCATTGCAGTAGTCTAACCTAGAAGTAACAAATGCATGGATGAATTTTTCTGCATCATTTTTGGACAGAAAATTTCTGATTTTTGCAATGTTACGTAGATGGAAAAAAGCTGTCCTTGAAACAGTCTTGATATGTTCGTCAAAAGAGAGATCAGGGTCAAGAGTAACACCGAGGTCCTTCACAGTTTTATTTGAGACGACTTTACAACCATCTAGATGAATTGTCAGATTTAACAGAAGATCTCTTTGTTTCTTGGGACCTAGAACAAGCATCTCTGTTTTGTCCGAGTTTAAAAGTAAAAAAGTTTTCAGCCATCCACTTCCTTATGTCTGAAACACAGGCTTCTAGCGAGGGCAATTTTGGGGCTTCACCATGTTTCATTGAAATGTACAGCTGTGTGTCATCCGCATAGCAGTGAAAGTTAACATTATGTTTTCGAATAACATCCCCAAGAGGTAAAATATATAGTGAAAACAATAGTGGTCCTAAAACGGAACCTTGAGGAACACCGAAATGTACAGTTGATTTGTCGGAGGACAGACCATTCACAGAGACAAACTGATATCTTTCCGACAGGTAGGATCTAAACCAGGCCAGAACTTGTCCGTGTAGACCAATTTGGGTTTCCAGTCTCTCCAAAAGAATGTGGTGATCGATGGTGTCAAAGGCAGCACTAAGGTCTAGTAGCACGAGGACAGATGCAGAGCCTCGGTCTGACGCCATTAAAAGGTCATTTACCACCTTCACAAGTGCAGTCTCAGTGCTATGATGGGGTCTAAAACCAGACTGAAGCATTTCGTATACATTGTTTGTCTTCAGAAAGGCAGTGAGTTGCTGCGCAACAGCTTTTTCTAAAATTTTTGAGAGGAATGGAAGATTCGATATAGGCCGATAGTTTTTTATATTTTCCGGGTCAAGGTTTGGCTTTTTCAAGAGAGGCTTTATCACTGCCACTTTTAGTGAGTTTGGTACACATCCGGTGGATAGAGAGCTGTTTATTATGTTCAACATAGGAGGGCCAAGCACAGGAAGCAGCTCCTTCAGCAGTTTAGTAGGAATAGGATCCAGTATGCAGCTTGAAGGTTTAGAGGCCATGATTATTTTCATCATTGTGTCAAGAGATATAGTACTAAAACACTTAAGTGTCTCTCCCGATCCCAGGCCCTCGCAGAGTCGTGCAGATCCAGGACAGCTAAGCCCTGGAGGAATACGCAGATTCAAAGAGGAGTCCGTAATTTGCTTTCTAATGGTCATGATCTTTTCCTCAAAGAAGTTCATGAATTTATCACTGCTGAAGTGAAAGCCATCCTCTCTTGGGGAATGCTGCTTTTTAGTTAGCTTTGCAACAGTATCAAAAAGAAATTTTGGATTGTTCTTATTTTCCTCAATTAAGTTGGAAAAGTAGGATGATCGAGCAGCAGTGAGGGCTCTTCGGTACTGCACGGTACTGTCTTTCCAAGCTAGTCGGAAGACTTCCAGTTTGGTGTGGCGCCATTTCCGTTCCAATTTCCTGGAAGCTTGCTTCAAAGCTCGGGTATTTTCTGTATACCAGGGAGCTAGTTTCTTATGACAAATGTTTTTTCGTTTTTAGGGGTGCAACTGCATCTAGGGTATTGCGCAAGGTTAAATTGAGTTCCTCAGTTAAGTGGTTAACTGATTTTTGTCCTCTGACGTCCTTGGGTAGGCAGAAGGAGTCTGGAAGGGCATCAATGAATTTTTGTGTTGTTTGAGAATTTATAGCACGACTTTTGATGCTCCTTGGTTGGGGTCTGAGCAGATTATTTGTTGCGATTGCAAATGTAATAAAATGGTGGTCCGATAGTCCAGGATTTTGTGGAAAAACATTAAGATCTACAACATTTATTCCATGGGACAAAACTAGGTCCAGAGTATGACTGTGGCAGTGAGTAGGTCCAGAGACATGTTGGACAAAACCCACTGAGTCGATAATGGCTCCGAAAGACTTTTGGAGTGGGTCTGTGGACTTCTCCATGTGAATATTAAAATCACCAAAAATTAGAATATGATCTGCTATGACTACAAGGTCTGATAGGAATTCAGGAAACTCAGAGAGGAACGCTGTATATGGCCCAGGAGGCCTGTAAACAGTAGCTATAAAAAGTGATTGAGTAGGCTGCATAGATTTCATGACTAGAAGCTCAAAAGATGAAAACGCCATTTTTTTTTTGTAAATTGAAATTTGCTATCGTAAATGTTAGCAACACCTCCGCCTTTGCGGGATGCACGGGAATATGGTCACTAGTGTAACCAGGAGGTGAGGCCTCATTTAACACAGCAAATTCATCAGGCTTAAGCCATGTTTCAGTCAGGCCAATCACATCGAGATTATGATCAGTGATTAGTTCATTGACTATGACTGCCTTTGAAGTGAGGGATCTAACATTAAGTAACCCTATTTTGAGATGTGAGGTATCACGATCTCTTTCAATAATGGCAGGAATGGAGGAGGTCTTTATCCTAATAAGATTGCTAGGGTGAACACCGCCATGTTTAGTTTTGCCCAACCTAGGTCGAGGCACAGACACAGTCTCAATGGGTATGGCTGAGCTGACTACACTGACTGTGCTATTGGCAGACTCCACTAAGCTGGCAGGTTGGCTAACAGCCTGCTGCCTGGCCTGCACCCTATTTCACTGTGGGGCTAGAGGAGTTAGAGCCCTATCTATGTTGGTAGATAAGAGGAGAGCACCCCTCCAGCTAGGATGGAGTCCGTCACTCCTCAGCAGGTCAGGCTTGGTCCTGTTTGTGGGTGAGTCCCAGAAAGAGGGCCAATTATCCACAAATGTTATCTTTTGGGAGGGGCAGAAAACAGTTTTCAACCAGCGATTAAGTGCTGAGACTCTGCTGTAGAGCTCGTCACTTCCCCTAACTGGGAGGGGGCCAGAGACAATTACTCGATGCCGACACATCTTTCTAGCTGATTTACAAGCTGAAGCTATGTTGCACTTGGTGACCTCTGACTGTTTCATCCTAACATCGTTGGTGCCGACGTGGATAACAATATCTCTATACTCTCTACACTCGCCAGTTTTAGCTTTAGCCAGCACCATCTTTAGATTAGCCTTAACGTCGGTAGCCCTGCCCCCTGGTAAACAGTGTATGATCGCTGGGTGATTCGTTTTAAGTCTAATACTGCGGGTAATGGAGTCGCCAATGACTAGGGTTTTCAATTTGTCAGAGCTAATGGTGGGAGCCTTCGGCGTCTCAGACCCCGTAACGGGAGGAGTAGAGACTAGAGAAGACTCAGACTCAGACTCCGACTCGCTACATAATGGGGAAAACCGGTTGAAGGTTTCTGTCGGCTGAATGAGCGACACCGGTTGAGCATTCCAACAGTATTTCCCTCCAGAAGCCATGAGAAAGTTGTCCGGCTGCGGGGACTGTGCGGGGGATTTATACTAACGTTACTGTCTGTACTTACTGGTGGCACAGACGCTGTTTCTTCCTTTCCTACACTGAGATTACCCTTGCCTAACGATTGCGTCTGAAGCTGGGCTTGTAGCACAGCTATTTTCGCCGTAAGGCGATCGTTCTCCTGTATATTATGAGTACAGCGACTGCAATTAGAAGACATCATGTTAATGTTACTACTTAGTTTCGGCTGTTGAAGATGTTGATGAACCATGTCCAGATAAAGCGTCCGGAGTGAAAAAGTTGAATAAGGGAAAAAAGTTGCGATGGAAAAAAGGAAAATAACGTAAAGTTGGCAGCTAAAACGCACAGGAAAATGACTCTTCTGTCTCGGGATAAACGTCCGGGGTGAAAAAGTTTAACGAAAAAAGATGAGTGAGGACAAAACTAAAAAGTTGGTAAATTTGTTGAACACAAAGATTGATTAAACGTTTATTAAAAGTAAAACGTGAATAGTTTGGCAGGTAGCCAAGTAGCAACAAACAGCACAGCAGTACGGAGACAATATGAATGTGGGTCGGGCTGGATGCATCAGAGCAGTGCCATTTCTAGACATAAGCGACATAAGCAGCCGCTGCAACGTTTTTCTCAGACTATGGAAAAATGTGTAGAATTGCTGAAAATGTTCTTTAAAACGGCAACATTTTCTCTACGCCCCATGGCAAAATGTGTAGAATTGCAGGACATAAAATGTAAGGCTGCAAATTATTCTCTCCGCCGCTGACAGGGGGGCCACTAAAATGTTTTGCCCGCAAGGTGGGGGACCCAACCAAATCTCGCTTAGAAACGGCCCTGGATCAGAGAACAGACAGGAATGGAAGGTGACTCAGAACGACTGTGTGTTAACCTCTCATAAATCCTGAATGAAGTGCGTATTATTTCCTCTCTCTCTAGGGAGAGATTAGCTGCAGCCAAACAAGCTTAGACATTGGAGGCAAAAACCTGAACACACACACACACATGCACACACACACAAACCAGAGGTAAACACGTGGACGAAAGAGGGAACGCATCAATGACAAGAGGATTTCAACATGTCCCTGACTGAGTCTGTAATACCAACATGTTTCAAGCAGACCACCATAGTCCCCGTGCCCAAGAACTCTAAGATAACCTGCCTAAATGACTACCGACCCGTAGCACTGACGTCTGTAGCCATGAAGTGCTTTGAAAGACTGGTCATGGCTCACATCAACAGCATAATCCCAGAAACCCTAGACCCACTCCAATTTGCATACCGCCCCAACAGATCCACAGATGATGCAATCTCTATCGCACTCCACACTGCCCTTTCCCACCTGGACAAGAGGAACACCTACGTGAGAATGCTATTCATTGACTACAGCTCAGCATTCAACACCATAGTGCCCTCTAAGCTCATCACTAAGCTAAGGATCCTGGGACTAAACACCTCCCTCTGCAACTGGATCCTGGACTTCCTGACGGGCCGCCCCCAGGTGGTAAGGGTAGGTAACAACACATCTGCCACACTGATCCTCAACACGGGGGCCCCTCAGGGTGCGTGCTCAGTCCCCTCCTGTACTCTCTGTTCACCCATGACTGCATGGCCAGGCACGACTCCAACACCATCATTAAGTTTGCCGACGACACAACAGTGGTAGGCCTGATCACCGACAACGATGAGACAGCCTATAGGGAGGAGGTCAGAGATCTGGCCGTGTGGTGCCAGGACAACAACCTCTCCCTCAACGTGACCAAGACAAAGGAGATGATTGTGGACTACAGGAAAAAAAAAGAGGACTGAGCACGCCCCCATTCTCATCGACGGGGCTGTAGTGGAACAGGTTGAGAGCTTCAAGTTCCTTGGTGTCCACATCACCAACGAACTATCATGGTCCAAACACACCAAGACAGTCGTGAAGAGGGCACGACAAAGCCTATTCCCCCTCAGGAGACTAAAAAGATTTGGCATGGGTCCTCAGATGCTCAAAAAATTCTACAGCTGCACCATCGAGAGCATCCTGACTGGTTGCATCACCGCCTGGTATGGCAACTGCTTGGCCTCTGACCGCAAGGCACTACAGAGGGTAGTGCGTACGGCCCAGTACATCACTGGGGCAAAGCTCCCTGCCATCCAGGACCTCTATACCAGGCGGTGTCAGAGGAAGGCCCTCAAAATTGTCAAAGACTCCAGCCACCCTAGTCATAGACTGTTCTCTCTGCTACCGCACGGCAAGCGGTACCGGAGTGCCAAGTCTAGGTCCAAAAGACTTCTCAACAGCTTCTACCCCCAAGCCATAAGACTCCTGAACAGCTAATCATGGCTACCCGGAATATTTGCACTGCCCCCCCACCCCATCCTTTTTACGCTGCTGCTACTCTGTTAAGTATTTATGCATAGTCACTTTAACTCTACCCACATGTACATATTACCTCAACTACCTCAACTAGCCGGTGCCCCCGCACATTGACTATGCAACGGTACCCCCCTGTATATATAGCCTCCCTACTGTCACTTTATTTTACTGTATATATAGCCTCCCTACTGTCACTTTATTTTACTTCTGCTCTTTTTTTCTCAACACTTTTTTGTTGTTGTTTTATTCTTACTTTTTTTGTTTAAAATAAATGCACTGTTGGTTAAGGGCTGTAAGTAAGCATTTCACTGTAATGTCTGCACCTGTTGTATTCGGCGCATGTGACCAATAAAATTTGATTTGATTTGATTTGATTTGAGTTGATAAGCGAAAGGACTGGGGATAACTGTCTGTCAGTGGCCGTTGCTCATTGCTCATGTAAACATTTCCTATCTGACACATGGCCTCTTAGGACAACTATCATCACTACACACACACACACACACACACACACACACACACACACACACACTAGCTAGCATAAGGGAACAACCATCATCACTAGCAATACAGGAGATCTGAACAAGACAGATGGTTTGTGGAACAAACAGGCAGAGGGATGGAGAGAACGAGAGAGAGAGAGAGAGAGAGAGAGAGAGAGAGAGAGAGAGAGAGAGAGAGAGAGAGAGAGAGAGAGAGAGAGAGAAATAAGAGAGAGAGGGATGGGAAGTTGGGCTTTTTCATCCACTCATTATTCTTTCAGTGTATTTGTGCCACTGAAGGAAACTCACTGTTCTTTCTCCCTCTTCCTTCCTTTACTCAGCACCTCTCTTCCTCCATATCCTCTCTCTGACTAATTTAGTTGACGGGTGAAATCTCTTAAAACTTTATGAATATTTGAAAAAATGAAAAAAGGTATGCACTCACTCTGGATAAGAGCGTCTGCTAAATGACTAAAATGTAAAAATGTAAATTATACTGTACAACATAATTCATCCACTTTATGAAATATACTGGCATGAACTTTACCATAATCTTCTCATGGTATAACTTATTGCAGCTTTAAAGCTTCATTTAAATGGATATAGAGACTTTGACTTCTGCCCTCGATAACTGACCTTCAGCTTAACGAATTAAGGAACCACAAAGTGGTGTAGATACTGTATAGACTTAAACTACTCAGGTGAAGGAATCTGTGGTATCAGCTGCATCTCTTTTAGTCTCTCAAGGACAACTGTAGATCAGCATTAGTAGTGTATCCTGCCTAGACGTTATTGTCTCCGATGTGCTGTTGTTTGGCGGTCCGACACACACACACACACGTGCTTACTCGCTCGCTCACACATGCACACACACACACACTTGCACACACATGTGCACACGCACACACATAGAGGAGGGATTAGAGTCCAGCTCTTGGGTGTTGTGGCAAGAAAACAAAACACAAAGCGGATTTAACTATTTTAGGAAACAGCCCTAATGTTGGAAACAAAGATCATTATGTTGTCATCCAGCGTCACATTTATTTATTTTCCAAGCTATAGCACACAATATTTTACATACAGCAGGTTTTTAAAAAACCAAAGAGTTTAGTCTGCTTCGTGTTTTCAATTTGCCATGAAATAAATATTGCGATACTGGTATCGTCCCGGCCCTAAAGGATATGGGAAGAGGGATGGGCCAATTTTTCTAATTTTGAATATTGTTCTAATTCTAGACATTCAGTTACATTGCATTATTTAAATATTCCCTGTGTAATGTTATTGGGGTGCTAACATGGCTGCCATATAATGTTGTAGAAACCTCAATGTCCCACTCTCTAAATACATGGCTCTGGATGGAGACAAAATGCACACATGGCAGAGAAGGGTAGAATTATTTTTTATTTTTTGTCATTTAGCAGACGCTCTTATCCAGAGCGACTTACAGGAGCAATTAGGGTTAAGTGCCTTGCTCAAGGGCACATCGACAGATTTTTCACCTAGTCGGCTCGGGGATTAGAACCAGCGACCTTTCGGTTACTTGCACAATGCTCTTACCCACTAAGCTACCTGCCGCCATAGAATCAGTACAATACAGTGGTGCTGTATCCTCAATATGAAACACACACACAATAACATAAGTAACAATGCCTAACACCTAAAGAATATTGTGTTAGCTCCCAGTGCTACTGTCTGGGCTTTAGCTCAGAGGGCTAATGCGGTCTAGGGTCAGACGGGCGATTATTAAACACCTATTGTTTTGTTTAGTTTTTTGTACGATATATATATTTTTCAATACAAAACATACACACACAAACGACAACATACTGACACGCACAAACATCCACAACATCACCCCTGCCCAGACCCACCTGCTCACACCCCCATATCCAGCGTCAGCATCACGCTCTGCCACATTTACGTCATTTAGTAGACACTCTTATCTAGAGCAACTTACATTTAGTGAGTGCATACAATATTTGTTTATTTTATTTTTCATACTGGCCCCCCGTGGGAATTGAACCCACAACCCTGGCGTTGCAAACGCCATGCTCTACCAACTGAGCTACATCCCTGCCGGCCATTCCCTTCCTTACCCTGGACGACGCTGGGCCAATTGTGCGCCGCCTCACTCACTGCACCCTCATATGCCATGTCTTGAAATATGCAGACAGACGTTTTAAAAGTTAATTTACATTGTAATAATTCTGACAGCTAACTTTCTAACTCCACCAATAACTTTAGGACATTATAACATTCCCAGAAGGCATGGATTATTGAGTCATTGTTAGTTGTGCTATAGAATTTGTGATTTTTTTCTTGTGTGATAAATTCTATACATTAGTTTATACCGGATTAAGCGTACATTTTCGTTAACTGTAATTTCGTTAGTTATGTTCCAACATTCCCTCCATCTTGTGCCAATATCAGTTCTTTTCATGTCTTGGTTCCAATAGTTTATATTTTTTTCTAAGAGATTGTCAGTTGGATAGGCTCTCTGCAAAGTTTTGTATATCTTACCTATCATATGAATATCCTTTTCTGACTCAAATAGGATTCCCTCAAGATTGCTCTGATGTCCAAAAAATATCAAATCGACATTTCTTGATATTACACTTTTAAGTTGCATGTATTTTAAAATATCTACATTGGTCAGTCCAAAATTGCTTTTTAATTCTGTCATGGAAATAAATGTATTTCCTATTACCAAGTCATTTACGGTTTCTATGCCTTTAGTTTTCCCTGTGGGCTAATTTATCATTGAATTCTGAAAAGCTACACAAGGATTGTTCCATAGGGGTGTTTTTTTATGGAGTGATATTGGTTCTTGTAGAAAATGTTTTATTTTCTTCAATAAGTGTTCTTAACTATGAAGTTGTTAATGTTTTTAGCTTAATCCTTTGAAAAAATGAAAAGTTTCTGGGGATGAGCATGTGCATGTTCAATATGTACCAATTGTTCCTCTTTAGTGCATTTAACTATATATTGAAAGTAAAAGCCCTGGGTGGCGAGTTGATACAATTCCAAGTCTGAAAGGTTAAAACCACCCTCAGACTTAGGAAGATGAAAAACTTTCCTTTTTATTCTATGAGATTTATTTGCCCTTATAAAGTCTGTTATGATTTTTAAAGAATGTCTTCGGTGGGGTAATTGGTATTGTCTAAAAAATATATAAAAAAACATATATAAAAATATAAAAGCCATGCCATTCTGAAGGTTTCTGGGAAGATTGTTCCATTTCAATAGATCTGCTTTCATATTGTTGAGTAATGGGATAAAGTTATCTTTATGTTTTTGTTGTTTATTAAGCTTCCTAGGTATTTGATATTTGTTGTGGTCCACTCCAGGTTTGCTGTAGATCATGAGTTATTATTTTTCCTATTGCCACTATCTCGTTTTTTTCCACCTTAATTTTATATCCTGAGATTTGAGAGTATTATGGAAATATTTTTAGCAAGGGGGGCATTGAGTTTTTAGTAATGGTAAGGTATATCAGGAGATCATCTGCAAATAAGTTTAGTTCATATTCATATTTACTAATACTAATACCTGTTACGTTTGGGTCCTGTCTAATTCTTTCTGCAAGTGGTTCAATTGCCAGTGCAAACAGGAGGGGGGAGAGAGGACATCCCTGTCTTGTGCCCCTTTCTAAAGCAATTTCATCAGATCATGTAATATTTGTGTATATTTTTGCTTTAGGACATTTATATAATATTTGTATTAAATTTATTTTTTCAGCTGGAAAGTTGAAAGTGTCCAAAGTTTTGAATAGAAAAGGCCATTCAAGAAGGTTGAAAGCCTTTTTGGCATCAACAGCCATTATTGATAAATCTATATCTTGTTTTTTAGTGTATTGTATTAAACTGAAACATGTTCTTGTATTTGTTTGTAAGTGTCTATTTTAATTAACCGCTTTTTGATTGATATGTATCAAGTCTGGTAAGACTTTTGCAATTCTATTGCTTATGAGCTTTGTTATTATTTTATTGTCCCAATGTATTAAATGTATTGGTCTGTAATCAGCAGGTGACTCCAGATTTTCCTGGTTGTAATATAACTGAAATAACTGTTTGATATATGGAACTTGGAAGCACTGAATAAAGTGACATGTGTTGTCATTTGTGTAAATAGGGGAACTACTTTGTCCCAAAATGTTAAATAGAATTCTATGGGAAAGCCATCCATTCCTGGTGCTTTTCTCTATGCAAATGTCTTAACAGTGTCTAATATTTATTTTAGGGTGATCTCTGTTTTTAGTGATTCTTTTTTGTCTGCTGATAATTGCTTCAGGGTTGTTGAATCTAAGAAGGCTATAGGATCAGTCCAACTGTTGTTTAATTCTTTTAATTAATTTGTAATTAATTTTTCTTCGAAGCTTTTAAAATTGTCATTAATCTCATTGTTGTTTCTAATTAACACATTTGTATGTTTATCTTAAAAAATTATAAAAAAAATTAATTTATAACTCAGAATTAACTTTTGCAGAGTATGAGATTATCATTCCTCTAATGTACGCCTTAAAAGCATCCCAAATTATATCGGGGGTCCTCTTTTATCTTTCCACTATGTCTACATTTGTAATGGTAAAGGTTTTTATTTTTTTCATTTAAATATTTAATACATTTCGGGTCTTGAAGATGCGCTCTGTTCATTCTCCATATTCTGTCGCTAAGTGTATTTTCTGTTGGTGTAATTAAGTATGATACCGGAGAATGATCCGGTATAAGTATATCATGGATTTTTTAACCCAGTAAATTGTTGAGAGTATTTTTGGGAAAATAAATGTAAAAAATTATTGAATAGCTTTTCTTGTTTTGAGAAAAAAAAGGAGTAGTGTTTGGTATTTGGGAACAGTAATCTCCAGGTATCCTGTAAATTGGTGGGATACAGTTGAAGTCGGAAGTTTACATACACTTAGGTTGGAGTCCTTGCACCCTCCGCTGCAACTTGCACTATGGCCTATTTATTGCCTTACCTCCATCACTTACTACATTTGCACACACTTTATATAGGTTTTCTATTTTGACTGTACGTTTTGTACTCTGTGTTGTTGTTTTTATCGCACTGCATTGCTTTATCTTGGCCAGGTAGCAGTTGTAAATGAAAACTTGTTCTCAACTGTCTTAACTGTTTAAATAAAGGTTAATTATTTGTAAATATATATTAAAACTCGTTTTTCAACCACTCCACTAATTTCTTGTTAACAAACTATAGTTTTGGCAAGTCGGTTAGGACATCTACTAGTAATTTTTCCAACAATTGTTTACAGACAGATTATTTCACTTATAATTCACTGTATCACAATTCCAGTGGGTCAGAAGTTTACATACACTAAATTGACTGTGCCTTTAAACAGCTTGGAAAATTCCAGAAAATGATGTCATGGCTTTAGAAGCTTCTGATAGGCTAAATTACATCATTTGAGTCAATTGGAGATGTACCTGTCTGGTTCATCCGTGGGAGCAATTTCCAAACGCCTGAAGGTACCATGTTCATCTGTACAAACAATAGTACACAAGTATTAACACCATGGGACCACGCAGCCTTCATACCGCTCAGGAAGGAGACGCGTTCTGTCTCCTAGTGATGAACGTACTTTGGTGTGAAAAGTGCAAATCAATCCCAGAACAACAGCAAAGGACCTTGTGAAGATGCTGGATGAAACAGGTACAAAAGTATCTATATCCACAGTAAAACAAGTCCTATATAGACATAACCTGAAAGGCCGCTCAGCAAGGAAGAAGCCACTGCTCCAAAACCGCCATAAAAAAGCCAGACTACGGTTTGCAACTGCACATGGGGACAAAGATCGTACTTTTTGGAGAAATGTCCTTTGGTCTGATGAAACAAAAATAGAACTGTTTGGCCATAATGACCATTGGAGGAAAAAGGGGGACGCTTGCAAGCCGAAGAACATCATCCCAACCATGAAGCAAGGGGGTGGCAGCATCATGCTGTGGGGGTGCTTTGCTGCAGGAGGGACTGGTGCACCTCACAAAATAGATGGCATCATGAGAAAGGACAATTATGTGGATATATTGAAACAACATCTCAAGACATCAGTCAGGAAGTTAAAGCTTGGTCGCAAATGGGTCTTCCAAATGGACAATGACCCCAAGCATACTTCCAAAGTTGTGACAAAATGGCTTAAGGACAACAAAGTCAAGATATTGGAGTGGCCATCACAAAGCCCTGACCTCAATCCTATAGAAAATGTGTGGGCAGAACTGAAAAAGTGTGTGCGAGCAAAGAGGCCTACAATCCTGACTCAGTTACACCAGCTCTGTCAGGAGGAATGGGCCAAAATTCACCCAAGGGAATTTTTACTAGGATTAAATGTCAGGAATTGTGAAAAACTGAGTTTAAATGTATTTGGCTAAGGTGTATGTAAACTTCCGACTTCAACTGTATATAATGAAATCAATGTGTATTTGTTTACCATGTAAGGTACAATTCAACATGAGAAAATTGCCTTTCTTGGTCCGTGTGCTGGGATACCGTATAAGAGAAAATGGTTTATTCTTATTCATTATTCATCAGGATGCCTACACTGCTGCTGTTACTACAGTAGGTGGCAGCTTTTCTGAAATGTAGCTCATGCAGAAAAACCACATCTGCTGACAATCTCTTTAAGTGTTTAAGAGCCATATGCTTTTTTTTTCCCAATCATGGAGCCCTTGTACATTCCATGTAATAAGTTGGATTTTGTTGGTCTTTACGCGAATAAAATCAAAGTTAACCTTGTCTGTTCCGTTTATCATTGAAGAACCAGATAAAACATGTCATGTGAGGGTGGTGGACATTCCATGGAATGGGAGAGCTGAGCAGACATTTAACAGACAACACAAAAAAAGGTGAAAGTTGTTCAGTGGTGTGTAATAGAAGAGGTAAACTGTGTTTATTCTATTT
The DNA here is from genome assembly GCF_020615455.1 of Coregonus clupeaformis. Classification (NCBI taxonomy): domain Eukaryota; kingdom Metazoa; phylum Chordata; class Actinopteri; order Salmoniformes; family Salmonidae; genus Coregonus; species Coregonus clupeaformis. The sequence continues at coordinate 41,166,115 of NC_059192.1, read as the reverse complement.
ACACTGGCATGAGTCGATTTGAGCCTTTACATTTGTTTTCCTTCTCCTTCTAACCAGCTGCCCATAGGAGATCATCAGAGTGTGTGCATACGCGCGTGGCTACGTGCGAGTGTGTTGCCCTGCAACCCATTATCGTGCTGATGTTTGTCCTGTTCTCTCATGCGCCACAAAGGTTAATTGTCGAGACAACCTTTTACTGAACAAACAATAGAGAGACAACAGAGATGACCCCATTGGAAATGTTCTCACTGTCTGGATAGACAAACACACACTGGCACAGACACACAGAAGACCAGACACAACAACACACACACCAGTGGAGGCCGGTGGTAGGAGCTATAGGAGGACGGGCTCATTGTAATGGCTGTAATGGAATAAATGGAACGGTATCAAACACATCAAACATATGGAAACCACGTTTGACTCCATTCCATTTATTCCATTTAAGCCATTACAACTATAAATCCTCCCACCAGCCTCCACCGACACACACACACAAACACAAGCAAATGCCAGAAACACATACACACACAAAAAAAACACATACACACACACAAAAATCACTGGCACGGACATACACACACACGCGTGCACACACACGAACACACACACACACATGTTGGAGTTGTCTGTCTGTGTGTTTGATGTTTGTTGACCTCTATGTGTGTGTGTGTGTGTGTTCTACTGTATGTCTTTCTACCTGAGGGGAATACTATCTCATTAAATATACACTAAACAAAAAAATTAACGCAACATGTAAAGTGTTGGTCCCATGTTTCATGAGGTGAAATAAAAGATCCCAGAAATGTTCCATACACACAAAAAGCAAAAAGCTATTTTCTCTCAAATGTTATGCACAAATTTGTTTACATCCCTGTTAGTGAGCATGTCTCCTCTGCCAAGATAATCCATCCACCTGACAGATGTGGCATATCAAGAAGCTGAATAAACTGCATGATCAATACACAGGTGCACCTTGTGCTGGGGACAATAAAAGGCCACTCTAAAATGTGCAGTTTTGTCACACAACACAATGCCACAGATGGCTCAAGTTTTTAGGGAGCATGCAATTGGCATGCTGACTGCAAGAATGTCCACCAGAACATTTGCCAGATAATTGAATGTTAATTTCTCTACCATAAGCCGCCTCCAACATCATTTTAGAGAATTTGGCAGTACGTCCAACCGGCCTCACAACCTCAGACCACGTGTATGGCATTGTGTGGGTGAGCGGATTGCTGATGTCAACGTTGTAACCCCACCGCCCCATGGTGGCGGTGGGGTTATGGTACGGGCAGGCATAAGCTACGGACAATGAACACAATTGCATTTTATCAATGGCAATTTCAATGCACAGAGATACTGTGACGAGATCCTGAGGCCCATTGTCGTGCCATTCATCCGCCGCCTTCACCTCATGTTTCAGCATGATAATGCACGGCCCCATGTCGCAAGGATCTGTACACAATTCCTGGAAGCTGAAAATGTCTCAGTTCTTCCATTTCCTGCATACTCACCAGACATGTCACCCATTGAGCATGTTTGTGATGATATGGATCGACGTGTACGACAGCGTGTTCCAGTTCCTGCCAATATCCAGCAACTTCGCACAGCCATTGAAGAGGAGTGGGAAAACATTCCACAGGCCACAATCAACAGCCTGATCAAGTCTATGCGAAGGAGATGTGTCACGCTGCATGAGGCAAATGGTGGTCACATCAGATACTGACTGGTTTTCTTATCCACGCCCCTACCTTTCTTTTAAAGCATCTGTGACCAACAGATGCATATCTGTATTCCCAGTCATGTGAAATCCATAGATTAGGGCCTAATGAATTTATTTCAATTGACTGATTTCCTTTTATGAACTGTAACTCAGTAAAATCTTTTAAATTATTGCATGTTGGGTTTATATTTATGTTCAATATACTTTGGACAAATCAAGGTTCCGGCAAACACCTGTGTTTATAGAACTGCCTATCAAATTATTGTATAAGTTTAATTCCTCTTGGTTCAGTTTAAAATGTTGATGTGTAATAAATCTGCCATCTCCATTCTGGCTCCTGTGTGCAAGTTTATTTATTTAAATTGACTGATTTCCTTATATGAACAATACATCTTTGAAATTCTTGCATGTTGCGTTTATATTTTTTTCCATTATATATTCTACATGGTTCCCAATCATTATTTAATATACTGTTCAGGAAAGTGTAGGTGATCATTGTTTTCCGGATGTTTTGTATGTTCCCTTGTCACAAAGTACTCTCTCTTGTTCCAGTCCCTTTGCCCTTGTGCCTTGGCCAAATTCAGAAAGTATCCGAATAATTGACGGTGTTACCCCAATACGCAGTCAGCTCTGTATTTCCTCCCTCAAGGTTGGGTGGATCTGGCCGCAGTGTTGGTCTTGGGGATCTGAGGGATCATGGCCGTTGTGGATGTTATACAGTCTTTCTATAACAACCATGAAGTCTGTCCTGGACTGCAGAGCGAAGGAGATATAGGCATTGCATCCCACACTTCTGAAACTTTTGGCAGTTTCAGTACACCCTCGTGTACACTTTAAAAAGTAATTGTAATCAGCCCTGGAAAGAAAGAAATGGCAACCAGTATAGCTCAATAGTACAGTTCAACAACACAACAGCCTGCTGTCAGAGTTGTTTCTGGACTGGGATATGATGTGCACAATTTCAGTTTTATGCGATTAGTTTGGCATATTGTGAGGTACATGCGTTGGGGGAGATCAACTCAGGTCGCGCCCCTGACGTCTTGTGCTACCCTCAGCCTTGTCTTAGGGTAGTAAGTTGGGGGTCTAGTGTCATCCCAAGTGGTGGGAGCTATGATGGGAGCTGCGCCTTGTCAGAGTGGGTAGGGCAATGTATGCTGCGATAGCTTATATATAGCTTTTATGTTGTGGGTATCTGGTGTACTGTGTGGTCATAGGTACACTCCCACTAACCCCCTCCTTTCTCTTTCTCTGTGTCTCCCTGTGACCACGGCTGAGGACTTTTAATGCCTCCTTTTGGATCTGCCTTTCCCCGCTGCAATCAGGATGCTAAACTACAATACCACCATGGGCGGCCCTTATTCTGTGTCACCAAACCCTATTCTCATATACATTAATTTCTTTACTTTATGAAAAGCCATCTGACCATAACTGTTTTGGTAGTTTTGTCAACTGTTTTGAGTGCATGGGATTTCCCACAACTTGCCAAACCAATTGAGAAAACTGAGAAGAAAAAAAATCAACACTTTCTCTGGATGCCACTAGTCTTGCACAACTAAAAATGTCATCTGTCTCATCTCAACTTTTTAAGTCACTCCAACAAAACGATTTAGAGCTACATTGATCTAATATTTTGTCATTTAGAAAAAGTTATACACACTACATTACCAAAAGTATGTGGACACCTGCTCATCGAATATCTCATTCCAAAATCATAGGCATTAATATGGAGTTGGTCCCTCCTTTGCTGCTATAAAAAACAGCCCCAGACAAATTATTCCTCTTCCACCAAACAATACAGTTAACCCTATCCATTGGGGCAGCGTTTTCCTGGCATCCGCCAAACACAGATTCGTCCATCGGACTGCCAGATGGTGAAGCGTGATTCATTACTCCAGAGAATGCGTGGCACTGCGCATGATGATCTTAGGCTTGTGTGCTGCTGCTCGGCCATGGAAACCCATTTCATGAAGCTCCTGACGAACACGTTTTTAGAAATGTTTGCAAATGTATTTAAAAAAAAAACATAAATATCACATTTACATAAGTATTCAGACCCTTTACTCAGTACTTTGTTGAAGCACCTTTGGCAGCGATTACAGCCTTGAGTCGTCTTGGGTATGACGCTACAAGCTTGGCACACCTGTATTTGGGAAGTTTCTCCCATTCTTCTCTGCAGATCCTCTCAAGCTCTGTCAGGTTGGATGGGGAGCGTCGCTGCACAGCTATTGTCAGATCTCTCCAGAGATGTTCGATCGGGTTCAAGTCCGGGTTCTGGCTGGGCCACTCAAGGGCATTCAGAGACTTGTCCCGAAGCCACTCCTGCGTTGTCTTGGCTGTGTGCTTAGGGTCGTTGTCCTGTTGCAAGGTGAAGCTTCGCCCCAGTCTGAGGTCCTGAGCGCTCTGGAACAGGTTTTCATCAAGGATCTCTCTGTACTTTGCTCCGTTCATCTTTCCCTCGATCCTGACTAGTCTCCCAGTCCCTGCTGCTGAAAAACATCCCCACAGCATGATGCTGCCACCACCATGCTTCACCGTAGGGATGGTGGCAGGTTTCCTCCAGATGTGACACTTGGCATTCAGTCCAAAGAGTTCAATCTTGGTTTCATCAGACCAGAGAATCTTGTTTCTCATGGTTTGAGAGTCTTTTAGGTGCCTTTTGGCAAACTCCAAGCAGTCTGTCATGTGCCTTTTACTGAGGAGTGGCTTCCGTCTGGCCACTCTACCATAAAGGCCTGATTGGTGGAGTGCTGCAGAGATGGTTGTCCTTCTGGAAGGTTCTCTCATCTCCACAGAGGAACTCTGGAGCTCTGTCAGAGTGACCATCGGGTTCTTGGTCACCTCCCTGACCAAGGCCCTTCTCCACCGATTGCTCAGTTTGGCCAGGCGGCCAGCTCTAGGAAGAGTCTTGGTGGTTTCAAACTTCTTCTATTTAAGATTGATGTAGGACACTGTGTTCTTGGGGATCTTCAATGCTGCAGAAATGTTTTGGTATCCTTCCACAGATCTTTGCCTCAACACAATCCTTCGACCTCATGGCTTGATTTTTGCTCTGACATGCACTGTCTACTGTGGGATCTTATATAGACAGGTGTGTGCCTTTCCAAATCATGTCCAATCAATTGAATTTACCACGGGTGGACTCCAATGAAGATGTAGAAACATTTCAAGAATGATGAATGGAAACAGTATGCACCTGAGCTCAATTTCGAGTCTCATAGCAAAGGGTCTGAATATTTATGTAAATAAGGTATTTCTGTTTTCTATTTTTAATAAATCTGCTAACATTTCTAATAACCTGTTTTTGGTTTGTCGTAATGGGGTATTTTGTGTAGATTGATGAGGGAAAAATGTAATTTAATCCATTTTAGAATAAGGCTGTAACGTAACAACATTTTGAAAAAGTCAAGGGGTCTGAATTCTTTCCGAATGCACTGTACCAGTAGGGGAGCCTAAGGTAAATAAAGTGAGTATGTTTGGGGCAAAACGCACCCCCTCCAGTGGGGCAAAATGCCTCCAGGGCAATCAATGGTACCTATATTAGCATTTTCCAAATAAAGTCCAAATCATATATAAGTAACTTTCTTGAGTTTGTATTGCAAACAGGATGCATGTTTAGAATATTTGTATTCTATACATGCTTCTTTCTTTCCACTCTGTCAATTAGGTTAGTATTGTGAAGTAACTACAATGTTGTTGATCCATCCTCAGTTTTCTCCTATCACAGCCATTAAACTCTGCAACTGTTTTAAAGTCACCTTTGGCCTCATGGTGAAATCCCTGAGCGGTTTTCTTCCTCTCCGGCAACTGAGTTAGGAAGGACGCCTGTATCATTGTAGTTACTGGGTGTATTGATACACTATCCAAAGTGTAATTAATAACTTCACCATGCTCAAAGGGAATTTTCTTTTTTACCCATCTACCAATAGGTGCTCTTCTTTGTGAGGCATTGGAAAACCTCTCTGGTCTTTGTGGTTGAATCTGTGTTTGAAATTCACTGCTCGACTGAAGGACCTTACAGATAATTGTATGTGTGGGGTACAGAGATGAGGTAGTCATTCAAAAATCATGTTAAACACTATTATTGCACACAAAGTGAGGCCATGCATTTTATTATGTGACTTGTTAAACTTATTTAGGCTTGCCATAACAAAGGGGTTGAATATTTATTGACTCAAGACATTTCAGCTATTTGCCATAATTTCAATTTAAGCCTACTAGAATGTGTGTGCCCCCAGGCTTGGAGGGAAGCAAAAGTCATTACGCTACCTAAGAATAGTAAAGCCCCCTTTACTGGCTCAAATAGCCGACCAATTAGCCTGTTACTAACCCTTAGTAAACTATTGGAAAAAATGGTGTTTGACCAGATACAATGCCATTTTACTGTAAACAAATTGACAACAAACTTTCAGCATGCTTATAGAGAAGGACATTCAACAAGAACATCACTTACACAATTGACTGATGATTGGCTGAGAGAAATTGATGATGAAAAGATTATGGGGGATGTTTTGTTAGACTTCAGTGCGACTTTTGACATTATTGATCATAGTCTGCTGCTGGAAAAACGTATGTGTTATGGCTTTACACCCCCTGCTATAATGTGGATAAAGAGTTTCTTGTCTAACAGAACACAGAGGGTGTTCTTTAATGGAAGCCTCTCAAACATAATCCAGGTAGAATCAGGAATTCCCCAGGGCAGCTGTCTAGGCCCCTTGCTTTTTTCCATCTTTACTAACGACATGCCACTGGCTTTGAGTAAAGCCAGTGTGTCTATGTATGCGGATGACTCAACACTATACACATCAGCTACTACAGCAACTGAAATAACTGCAACACTTAACAAAGAGTTGCAGTTAGTTTCGGGATGGGTGGCAAGGAATAAAGTAGTCCAGAATATTTCCAAAACTAAAAGCATTGTATTTGGGTCAAACCATTCACTAAACCCTAAACCTCAACTACATCTCGTAATGAATAATGTGGAAATTGAGCAAGTTGAGGAGACTAAACTGCTTGGAGTAACCCTGGATTGTAGACTGTCATGGTCAAAACGTATTGATACAACAGTAGCTAAAATGGGGAGAAGTATGTCCATAATTAAGCGCTGCTCTGCCTTCTTAACAACACGTTGATAGTGTAGGTCCTACAGGCCCTAGTTTTGTTGCACCTTGACCACTGTTCAGTAGTGTGATCAGGTGCCACAAAGAGGGACTTGGGAAAAATGCAGTTGGCTCAGAAAAGGGCAACACGGCTGACCCTTAAAAGTACAATAGAGCTAACATTAATTACAAGTATGTCAGTCTCTCCTGGCTCAGAGTGGAAGACAGATGGACTTCATCACTGCTTGTTTTTGTAAGAGGTGTTGACAAGCTGAATGTACCGAGCTGTCTGTTTAAACTACTATCACACAGCTCGGAAACCCATGCATACCCCACAAGACATGCCACCAGAGGTCTCTTCACAGTCCTCAAGTCCAGAACAGACTATGGGAGGTGCAGAGTACTACATAGACCCATGACTACATGGAACTCTATTCCACATCAGGTAACTGATACAAGCAGTAGAATCAGATTTTAAAAACTGGAAAAAAAAAACACATTTAGTAAAAATGGGGACTGTGAAGAGACACACACAAGGGTATAGACACATGCATATGCACACATTGTGATATTGTTGTATGGCGGAATTAAACATTTTGTATTGTAGATACAATTGAAGTCGGAAGTTTACATACACTTAGGTTGGAGTCATTAAAACTCGTTTTTCAACCACTCCACAAATGTATTGTTAACAAACTATAGTTTTGGCTAATCGGTTAGGACATGACACAAGTAAATTTTCCGACAATTGTTTACAGACAGATTATTTCACTTATAATTCACTGTATCACAATTCCAGTGGTTTAGAAGTTTACATACACTAAGTTGACGGTGCCTTTAAACAGCTTGGAAAATTCCAGAAAGTGATGTCATGGATTTAGAAGCTTTTGATAGGCTAATTGACATCATTTGAGTCAATTGGAGGTGTACCTGTGGCTTTATTTCAAGGCCTACCTTCAAACTCAGTGCCTCTTTGCTTGACATCATAGGAAAATCTAAAGAAATCAGCCAAGACCTCAGAAAAAAAAAGTGTAGACCTCCACAAGTCTGGTTCATCCTTGGGAGCAAATTCCAAACGCCTGAAGGTACCACGTTCATCTGTACAAACAATAGTACGCAAGTATAAACACAATGGGACCACGCAGCCGTCATACCGCTCAGGAAGGAGACGCGTTCTGTCTCCTAGAGGTGAACGTACTTTGGTGCGGAAAGTGCAAATCAATCCCAGGACAACAGCAAAGGACCTTGTGAAGATACTGGAGGAAACAGGTACAAATGTATCTATATCCACAGTAAAACGAGTCCTATATCGACATAACCTGAAAGGCCGCTCAGCAAGGAAGAAGCCACTGCTCCAGAACCGCCATAAAAAAGCCAGACTACGGTTTGCAACTGCACATGGGGACAAAGATCGTACTTTTTGGAGGAATGTCCTCTGGTCTGATGAAACAAAAATATAACGTTTTGGCCAAAATGACCATTGTTATGTTTGGAGGAAAAAAGGGGGGCTTGCATGCCGAAGAACACCATCCCAACCGTGCAGCACGGGGTGGCAGCATCATGCTGTGGGGGTGCTTTGCTGCAGGAGGGACTGGTGTACTTCACAAAATAGATGGCATCATGAGGAAGGAAAATTATGTGGATATATTGAAGCAACATATTCCAGTGTAGTTCCTTGAGAGCCGTCGCAGCATTTGCTTGGGGGGGAATATATATGGCAGTATATTCCCCCCAAGGTAATGTGGTCGCCATTTGATGGACTTCAGTGCACAACACAATAGCTGTCTGTGAACAGGCAAAAAAAACTCTCCCAGCCAAACCTTCATTGCATAACCGCTAACCACTAACCGCTATACAGCCTAGATCGTTGTCACCATGTTAGCTAACGTCATTGTCAACATAGCTGCTAGAACTAATGTGTTAGTAAACACACAATCCAATCCATGTCTACAATCACGCAGTACAGCATACAGCAAGCGGTTTAGCAGTTACACCGGCAGGCCCCAGTGGCAATAAATTAATAAAATCAAAAACTTACCTGGAGTTGGAAGAGTTGCAGTGTTGGATAGCCTTAGCCTGCTAGCTAACATACATAGCAATCCTCTCTGTTTGAGTCAGGTTGCGGAGTAGGCTAAATTAGCTGCATTAGCTAGATAAGTACAGTGGGGAAAAAAAGTATTTAGTCAGCCACCAATTGTGCAAGTTCTCCCACTTAAAAAGATGAGAGAGGCCTGTAATTTTCATCATAGGTACATGTCAACTATGACAGACAAAATGAGAAAAAGAAATCCAGAAAATCACATTGTAGGATTTGTAATGAATTTATTTGCAAATTATGGTGGAAAATAAGTATTTGGTCAATAACAAAAGTTTCTCAATACTTTGTTATATACCCTTTGTTGGCAATGAAACAGGTCAAACGTTTTCTGTAAGTCTTCACAAGGTTTTCACACACTGTTGCTGGTATTTTGGCCCATTCCTCCCTGCAGATCTCCTCTAGAGCAGTGATGTTTTGGGGCTGTCGCTGGGCAACACGGACTTTCAACTCCCTCCAAAGATTTTCTATGGGGTTGAGATCTGGAGACTGGCTAGGCCACTCCAGGACCTTGAAATGCTTCTTACGAAGCCACTCCTTCGTTGCCCGGGCGGTGTGTTTGGGATCATTGTCATGCTGAAAGACCCAGCCACGTTTCATCTTCAATGCTCTTGCTGATGGAAGGAGGTTTTCACTCAAAATCTCACAATACATGGCCCCATTCATTCTTTCCTTTACACGGATCAGTCATCCTGGTCCCTTTGCAGAAAAACAGCCCCAAAGCATGATGTTTCCACCCCCATGCTTCACAGTAGGTATGGTGTTCTTTGGATGCAACTCAGCATTCTTTGTCCTCCAAACACGACGAGTTGAGTTTTTACCAAAAAGTTCTATTTTGGTTTCATCTGACCATATGACATTCTCCCAATCCTCTTCTGGATCATCCAAATGCACTCTAGCAAACTTCAGACGGGCCTGGACATGTACTGGCTTAAGCAGGGGGACACGTCTGGCACTGCAGGATTTGAGTCCCTGGCGTCGTAGTGTGTTACTGATGGTAGGCTTTGTTACTTTGGTCCCAGCTCTCTGCAGGTCATTCGCTAGGTCCCCCCGTGTGGTTCTGGGATTTTTGCTCACTGTTCTTGTGATCATTTTGACCCCACGGGGTGAGATCTTGCGTGGAGCCCCAGATCGAGGGAGATTATCAGTGGTCTTGTATGTCTTCCATTTCCTAATAATTGCTCCCACAGTTGATTTCTTCAAACCAAGCTGCTTACCTATTGCAGATTCAGTCTTCCCAGCCTGGTGCAGGTCTACAATTTTGTTTCTGGTGTCCTTTGACAGCTCTTTGGTCTTGGCCATAGTGGAGTTTGGAGTGTGACTGTTTGAGGTTGTGGACAGGTGTCTTTTATACTGATAACAAGTTCAAACCTGTGCCATTAATACAGGTAACAAGTGGAGGACAGAGGAGCCTCTTAAAGAAGAAGTTACAGGTCTGTGAGAGCCAGAAATCGTGCTTGTTTGTAGGTGACCAAATACTTATTTTCCACCATAATTTGCAAATAAATTCATTACAAATCCTACAATGTGATTTTCTGGATTTTTTTTCCTCAATTTGTCTGTCATAGTTGATGTGTACCTATGATGAAAATTACAGGCCTCTCTCATATTTTTAAGTGGGAGAACTTGCACAATTGTTGGCTGACTAAATACTTTTTTCCCCACTGTAAGTGAAAGGTAAAGTAAAAAGAATAAATACATAATACAACAAAATCTCTCTCTCTCTCTGCTGCTTCTCCATCATTTTTGAAGAAATGTATTGGTTCAAAACTGTTCAATTATTGTCTTCCTCTCTCTTTGAGTCAACTACTCACCACACTTATGCACTGCAGTGCTAGCTAGCTGTAGCTTATGCTTTCAGTACTAGATTCATTCTCTATTCCTTTGATTTGATGGTCAACATGTCAGTTCATGCTGAAAGAGCTCTCATAGGTTGGAGGACATCCTCCGGAAGTCGTCATAATTATGCAAGTCTATGGAAGGGGTGAGAACCATGAGCCTCCTACGTTTTGTATTGAATTCAATGTACCCAGAGGAAGACAAAAATTATCTGTCCTCCGGCTACACCATTGTGCTACCCTAGAGAGTGCTGTTGAGGCTACTGAAGACT